>NW_026099575.1:5263811-5282366 GCF_025091365.1 Daktulosphaira vitifoliae
AAAAAACAAAAAAAAAAAAAAAAAAAAAAAAAAAAAAACACATCATAGTAAAATTAATACCTTCTCCGCTTCGCATCGAAGCTAAAAATCTCATTGAATATTTGACAACTACAAATCAATCTTACATAAAGTTTTGAGTATTATATTTAATATTTATAATTTTAAATTATAACCTTAGAATTTATTACAAGGGGCTTAGCCCTCTCGAAAAATAATTTAGAAAATTTAGTATGTTGTTGTATACAGTAAGTTTTGGGTGGGGTAAAAATACAATGAGCACCATCAAAAACTTTATTCTAGTCTGCTTATGATTATATTTTAATACAATATAACATATATCAAATTTATAAATATTTAATATAAGATAAATAAAATAAATAAATATTTAACATTATAATTTTATTTTTATTATTTAAGCTGAGAAAAATGTCTCATGAAAATATGAATGTTTATCCTTGGGGTCCTGCAGATGTATGTCCCCGAGGTATGATACTTCCAATTTTGGATGAACGTTTATGGCCTATCAGTATTCGTATAATCGTGTATTTTTCAACACTGTTGTATTTTCTCTTGGGAATATCTATTGTTACCGACGCTTTCATGACATCTATCGATAAAATCTCTAGTCATACTAAAAAAGTATACTTGTCTAAGCAATTGTCTAGAGCTTATTTAGTAGATTGTATATTTCCAGACCAATCAGAAGTAATTGAAGTTAATGTATGGAACCCGACATTAGCAAATCTTATCCTAATGGCCTTAGGTTGGTTTTATTGAATCCCTATGATAAATTATAAAAATATTAATTAAGTCAATAAATTGATATAGGTACATCATTACCGGAAATATTGTTATCCATTATTGAAATCGTTGGTCACAATTTCGAGGTTCATAAACTTGGACCGAACATAATTGTTGGATCCGCAGCATTTAATTTATTAATCATTACTAGCCTTTGTACGCTGTCATTGAAGCCAAATGAATCAAAAAGAATATATAATTTAGAAGTATACATAATTTTAACTTTTCGCTACTCTAAATGCCACGGAAGTACTACTTTTTTCCATCCAAACACCTTAAAACTTTGTTATAATTTATTTAGAAGGACAAATAAAAATTTGATATATATTATTGCGTGGTATTATATCTAGTGTAGCAATTTTACAATTAATCAATAAAAACATTGATATTATAAGAATAATTAATATTAATTTACAGGTATTTTTAGTTATTGGAACATTTAGTTTTATTTCTTATTTATGGTTAATGTTTATCATTGATATAATTTCACCTAGCATAATTGAACTATGGGAAGCATCTGTAACATTTATGTTGTTTCCGATATTTATCTTATTTGCTTATGCGATTGATAAGAGATGGTATAGCATTAACAAACATCACAAGTATGAAATAGACGTTGTCAAGTTAGAAGACCAAAGTAAGCAAAATTGTTAATTTTTATTATTGAATAGTGCTGCCGAAACGCAATAAAATTACAAGAACAGTTATTTCAAGTTTGTAATATTCTGGCCTTTAAGTGGCAAAACAATACAAAAAGAATTTTTATACAATTATAAGCGTCCCACCTTTCCATATAATTACATAGGTTTCAAATGAATTTTAATTGACGTATATTCAAGACTGAGCAAGCTACTAAATTTTTTAAATGAGTTAAGTTTAGTTAATTTTAAAAGTAGAACGTTAAGTTAACGTATGTACATTTTTAAGTTAGTTAAGATAAAAGTAACTAGAAAAAAATTCTAAAAATGTTCAAATTTTTCTTATATACTTAAATATATTTAAAATTTAATTTATTTTAAATAATATAAGTCACAAGTGATAAATTTTTATTATATGTCTTAATTAATTACATATAAAGGTACAAAAGTAACTAGTTAAATTAAAAGTTAAACTCACTAAAAAAATAACGAGTCAACTAACATAATTAAATTAATTTAACGTTTTAACTTAATTTTAACATTATTATGCGTTAATTCCTAGCTTTGCGTTTGTTAGTTATCATTGGAGGTAGAGGAACTAGGTCTTATATACTATAACTATATATAACTAGGTAACTATATTATTATAATACTTTTATACTTTGTCATCAAAAAATTTTCAAGATCAACCAATGTATAATAAGAATGAAATGGACGAAGATAATTTATTGGCATTTCTTAAGAATGCAAGTAAATTTCCAGACGTAACAGAATTAGATGTTGCCAAATTAGCAGCCGTTAAAATAATGGATTCGACTTATTCGAGTTCAATACGATATCGGATTAGAGAAGCAAGGCGACTTTCTGGTAGAACTAAACGTCATTCTATGCTTGATGGCCGTCTTCGTCAGGTAATGATAATTTTTTAGTATTTTTCAAAGTAATAATTATTTTTAATGTATTTTGTCCATGAAAAAAGCTGTACGATGTTTTAATGTTAAATGAATCAAATGTGGTAACTAACACATTATCGTCAATTTCTGCTGATGAAAAATGTGCTGTTGTTGAATTTTGTTCACATCATATAGCAATTAGAGAAAACATCGGAAAATATCCAGTTAAAATTTGGAGGCACGGAAATTTAAAAACAAAGTGTACTGTTAGGTATGTATTATCTATTAAACATTTCTACGTACCATAGTAAATATCTAATCTACTGTAAAAATAACCTATTCTTTCGTTCTCTTAGAATTCATAGCTTGGATGGAACAGCTAAAGAAGGTGAAGACTATATAAAAGTCAATGAAATAATTAATTTTAAAGAAAATGAAGAGAAAAAACAGGTAGATATTTTTAAACTAAGTAGTATTATCAAAGAATCGTTTTGGACTTTTTTTTACTGACAGATATTTATTGAAATAATCGATGATGATAAATGGGAACCCGATGAGAATTTTTTTCTTAAACTGTCTTTAGTACGTCAAAAAAAATTTAATGTAAAAATTGGTAGTTTATCGGTAATGGAAGTGACGATAATCGATAATGATGGTATACAATTACAGAAATAGTTTCTATTTAATCTTTCTCTACTTTTTAATAGAACCAGGTATAATAAGTTTTGCTAAACGAGGATTATTTATAAATGAATACGTTGATTTTGTTGAAGTCCCTATTACTAGAACACACGGTTCTGACGGTGTTGTAAACGTTAAATGGAAGATCACAGACCGATCGGCTATTTTGGGAAAATACTTCGTAGGTAGTCATGGAGAAATTGAATTTAAGGATAAAGAGGTAGTTAAAGTTTTAATTATCAAATTAATCAATAAGATGTTTATGGAAAAAGGTGAATTTTTTGAAGTTGAATTATTTGATATTAGTGGTGGTGCTGAAATTGGAAATTTCAATAAGATTACTATTACTATCAGCAGAGATATAGGTAAATAGTAACATGTTTAATTTTATATAAAATCATTTATCAAATATATTATAAATGAAATATATGAATTTGAAAAAAATTTACATTGTTTTTAATGTTAAATAAAAGTATGAAAAAATAGATTAAAAGTATATTATTTTTGCATATTATTTCTATTTAGGTGATTTAATAGGAAAAATAAAATTTTAATTATATTTTATTGAATTTTAAAATGGCTGTTATTTTTCAAGTCTTGAAATTTTAAGAGTGCTAACTAGAAATTTGATAGCCTATTTGGTTAAAGGTAACGTCTATTAAATTTGATGGTTGTATTATCTATTAATAACTATTGTCACTTTGTCAAGAACCTACGAACTTATTTTGAAAAGATTTTTTTTATAGAGATGGCCTACGACAAATTCGTTTATTAATTATAGACTACGAATAAATGCTTGTGTAAAGAAGCTAAGTGTGCAGTAAGTAAGTCGAAGTTTAAGAGGTATGATAAACTTGGAACAAAAGAAAGTGAAAAAGAAGTTTATAGATCTGCAAAAGTAAGAAAAAAACGGACTAAATATTATCACTATGTAAGGTGTATAAAAAATGATGATAAGAGGGTGCTATCGAGCGATCATGATATGAAAAAAGGGTATTTTGAAAAATTACTGAATGAGGAGTAATCAAGAAAGACATTAGAAGATATTTCATGAAACAAGGCACTGGTAAATTTCATTAGCGAGAATGAGGTATAGGATGTGACATCAATGAAACATAATAAATCAGTTGAATCAGATTATGTGCCACTGTAGAAGTAAAAAAAAGTAGGTGGTTGAAGGATCTTATTGATCCTATTAGAAGGAAAAATGGCCATAAAAATGGAAAAATGGCATTGTGGCGCCTATATTTAAAGGCAAAGGAGATATACAAGAGTGTGAAAATGATAGAGGCATAAAGCTTTTGAGTGATAATATGAAGATTTAGGAAAGAATATGAAACATCAGTATAAAGAATCAGTTTTGTTTTTTGTCTGGAAAATCAACGATAGAGCCAGTTTTGTGTGTAAGAAAACTAATAGAATAGTATAGGAAAAATAAAATAAAAAATGAAAACGTTTTAAAGTGAACATCAATGAAAAAAGGAGTCCCAAAAATTATATTTACATTATAGAAGATATGTATGATGGTATTTGTACCAGGATAAGTGTGAGAGGAGTAATAGAAGGTTTTAGAATAAGAGTAGGAGTGCACCAAGGTTCTGCTTTAAGCCCTTACTTATTTTTCATAGTCATGGATAAAATTACTAGAAAACTACAAGAAGAGGTGCCGTGGTATATGTTGTTTGCTGACGATATAGTGTTAAAAGAAGAAAATATGGAGGAAATTAATCAAAAGGTAGAGGTGTGGAAGAAAACCAAACCAGTTCTTGAAGAAAAGGGTTTAATGCCGGCCATACACGATACGGTCTACCGGAGAGGTCTGCCTGTGCAGGTAGACCGTATCGTGTATGGCTGGCATAAGAATAAATAAGAGTAAGATAGAGTTATAGAGTACGAGTTTGATAAAGGAAAACACGAGGTAGGTGGAATGAGGAGACCAGTGACAATAAGCGCGGACGTAATAGAACAATTAAAAAGTTTTAAGTATTTAGGATTAGTTGTGCAAAAGAGCGGTGGTATTGGTACAGTATTAAGTGCGAGTGATTGAAGAGGAGAGATGTGTGTTGTGCAATAAAATAATTCCAGTGAGGCTGAAAGGTAAGTTCTATAAGACTGTAGTGAGACCACCTATGATTTATTGTTCAAAGTGTTAGACCGTTGACAAGAAAGTAGAGCAGAGAATTAGTGTAGCAGAGATGAGAATGCTTAGATGGATGAGTGGAGTGACTACAGAAGATAGGAAAAGGAATGAACATATAAGAGGGAGTATAGGTGTAGCGTTAATCGTGGATAAGATGAGAGATAATAGACTTAGATTGTTTGGTCATGTTATGAAAAGAGAGGAATCAGAAGCTGTAAAAAAAGTTATAGAAATTAATGTCGAAGAAAGAAGAGGTAGAGAAAAATAAAAAAAGAGATGGAAGGACGTGATAATTTAATACTTTTTAATTTAAGATAATTATTAGTTTTAAATTTTTAGGACCCCAAAAATGTTTTTCTAGTTGCGTCACTAATTATAATTAGTTAATTATAATAAGTATAATAAAGTTATTTAAATTGCAAATACTGGGTTATCCTGTATAAGAAATATTTATAATTAAAATTAAAGATCAAATTTTCATTTAAAATAAATTTTAATATAATACAATAAAATTTGATATCCATAGATTTAACAATGGACCGATTGGTGATACTTACTAACAACCATATTAATGAAATTGGTTTAAATCGACAAACATGGTTAGAACAAATAAAATCTGCTATGACTGTTAATGAGGGAGATTTAGAAAATGCTACAACCTTTACATATATGCTACATTTTTTATCATTTTTTTGGAAAGTTTTATTCTCTTTTATACCACCAGCAACTATTTATCATGGTTGGTTAAGATTTTTCATATCTTTAGTACTCATTGGAATAATGGTCACTATCACTGATGACCTAGCTACAATTTTAGGATGTCTAATCGGTTTAGATGATGTTATTACAGGTATGTGTGATAAGTAAAAAAAAATAATATTACCTAAATATTATTAATGATAGTTGTTATAATAAATGGAACTCCTTAATTCTGTTATATGATTCACCTAACAGAGTTTAATTTTTATCGTTATATACCTTAATTAACAATACGTTGATGTTGTTGAAAAATCTTTTATGGTTAATCTTTATTAAAAAATAAGTTTATAAACCAATAGTTACTATAATTAAAATAAAGGCTAGGATAATTAATTATCAGGAAAATCATAATCATAATAGCTAATAGCTCATAAAAAATTTTGAAAGTGGTCCGGAAAAACTAACACCTTTATACATATCTTAAATTAAAACTTATGAAATATAATTTACTATGAACAAAAAAAATTTCATACTTCAGATTGTTTTCATGGTGATAATGGTTACCGTATTCAAAAATATGTTTTTTTGTGTTATAATTTTCGGTTTTTTTAGTAATTAATAATAATATCAAAACTTAGAAGTGTTAGAAAAAATTTAATTTCAGATTTTAGATAGTGCGAAAAGTTGATTTAGAAAAGTATATTTTTGATTCCGATGAAAGTTCTTTGTAGACCGATGTATTTTTCATAAGTAAAAAAAAAAATGTTTATAAAGTATTGCATCCATTCCTTTCATTTTTATACATGTTTGTCATAGAAGTAACAAAATATACTGCTTTATCATTTTCTATTATTTCTCTATGAAAATTATAATACGAAATTATTAAATATTTATTTTATACTACGTTGAATTGTTATAATAGATATTTATTCAAATATTATACTTATAAATCATAGAACTACTAATTAGGAATAATGAAGGAAGTAGAGAAGTTCATTATGCTTTTGAAATAATCTACCTATTTCTTAAAATTAAACACTATGTAAGGTTTACATCGAAACGTTTCTTATGATGGTAATTAAAATCACTGCCAGATAACATCTATACTTGTCCCAACTATCCCATTTCTATACCGTGCTATCGTTTTTTGTTATTGTTATAAAACATCTAAACAAATGTTTTTTTTGTTGAAGCAATTACAATCGTAGCCCTGGGAATGTCGTTGCCAGATATCTTAGGAGCTTGTATTGTCACCCAAGTAGAAGAAAACGCTGATGAAGCCATGATCCATATTGCTGGTTCAATAACCATTAAAGTTCTCATGGGCGTCGGTTTACCGTGGTTTATTGCAGCTTTACATCATTATTTCAACGTAAGATTAAAAATTTGAAATTAAAAAAGGATAAATACAATAGTAATAAAAGAACTAATCATCATAGTTTAAGTTATAGTTCTTATATTCTATTTTTAAAATAATTTATTTTTCTGTTAATTAAACGTGTCTTTAGGAAATTCTTAATTTAAATTCTGGAACAAATGAAAATTTTTTATGCTTTTATACATTTTTATTAATTTAATGAAAATTTATAATAAATTAGTATAATAATTAAACATTATTGACCTTGGACTTTTAATCATTCTCTGTGAATACGGAAAAAGGTTTAGGTGCTTTAACCCATTAAAATTTGTCGATGCAAATTTATTATAGCAACACACGGATTATGAATGTTTCTTTTTCTATCACAAAATATTGCTGACTTCTTTTTGTCATCATTTTGTGATTTGAAAATACCTACCAATAAAAGATCATTTGTATATTTGTAATTGTTCTATCTCTTTATAAATAAAGAGATAGAATTATGTGGATATTAAAATATCCACATCCTTAACATATATTTAGGCAACATTTAATCTTTACATAAGGCAAAACATTTTAGAATTGCAAGTTTTTTTATTTAGCTACAAACTCGCTCACTAAAAGGTTGACTATAAATTAAAGAAGGGTGATTGATTTAATTTGATAAACTACCATAATACCATAATATGTGTAAAATAATTTATAAGAGTAAAAAATTATAAAATACTAAATGTTCTGTAAGATTTTTCTACAAAATGATTCAAAATGACTTCTGATCCTTACCCGTGTACTTTTTAATTAATTAGGAAACGGGTAAATTATTATAAGTTATAGAAAGACTATTGTTTAATTTTTTAACGCTGTTTATTTTATTATAAAACTAAGGTAAATTACACTGCTCTACAAAATGAATTTTGTTTAATCATCAGAGACAAAAATATAGTTCTTATAACCAATCTTTTGCGTTGGTATCAATTCTATAATTAGATTTTTTCTATCACCACTAGTTTTTGGGATAATTACTAATTTGTAAAATACGAGTAATTACACAAAAAAATGAATTAAAAAAAAAAATTTCAAATTATTACTTGTTGGGTTTTTTAATATATTACAGTTATAAATTTGAAATTGACATTAAATTGGACATTTTATGTGAATTAAAAAAATAGTATTGTTTATATAGCTATGCTAAACTTGTATTTTACTAATTAGTAATTATCTTAAAAATTAAAGGCAATTGAAAAACTCTAATTGCAGGTTTGAAATCATCAAAAAAATTGGTATACGAAATTACATTATCATTTCTGATGAAATTTCCTTGTCAACCATGTTATTTATCTTGATTTCTCAATTGAATAATGTTAATTTATTATAATCAAATTTCCAGGTTTCTATATTTTTAACCTGTTTAAAATAATTTAATAAAAATATCGAAAAAGAGTCGCTCTAAATACGAGTACGATCCTCCCAAATTTGTTTTATTTTATTATAAACTTCTTAGTCCACAGGGATAAATGTCTAAATTTAGTGTGTTAATCTGTTCTTGACGATGATGTTATATTAACATAATGAACTGCTTAGCAAACATTTAAAATCGTCATTTACATTGGTTGTCGAATATCAAATTAATAATTTTGTCTGTAAATGAACTGGCAATCATAAAATAACTCATTCATAATTATTTTTAGGGGCTATACACTATGGGTATTACATAATTATAGCACACCTAAATTTAAATATTAATTACGTCATTTCCTCCTACTAGAAAATGCTATTATTTAAATTGATATTGATCAATTTTATTTTATAATAATAAAACATTATATTCTAGTTTCATGCTTTATATTTTATTGAGGATTTAGGATTTAAGAAGCGTATCAAATAATTTCTTACTTTTCAGGAAAGCAAAATAAAATTTTTTATTAATTTTTAATTCTTTTAAAAATGATGCCTTTAAATATACAGAAATAATAAAAAAAAAAATCCCAATTTTGTTGGTTATGTTCCTTTATTCTAGGTCCTATTTTTAGGGTAACAACATTATTTTTTTAAAAGGGAACATACATAATTAACTAGTTTAATTATGAGAATAATCTAATAAGAAAATAACAGTTTGATAATAACTTTTGGACCAATATTTCAGAAATTATTAACATTTTTTTACCTAATTGAGAGAAGGAGTGCGGTTGAGAAATGTCTAGTGATAAAAATAACAACCGCAATTCTGCCTCAGTCATTACCTTAAATAAACAATAAATTACAAATTTCAAAAGTTGTTATTAAACAGTTATTTTTTAAACTTAATTACTATCTAAAAAATAAGCTAGTTAATTATGCATGATCCTACTAAAAAAAATAATGTTGCTACCCTTAAAAGACATAAGAAATAAACATAAAAAATTCTTAATAATTGAAAAATTGAGAAAAGTATGTATTTAAAAGAAAATAACAAAATAGTTGTGTGTATATTGTAACATAAATATATTTTTTAAATAACTTGAGATTTTGTTTTATACATATTTGTAGAATAGCAACTTTTTAATATTGACAAATGAGATCGATATCAATGTGTTTGTCTATTGTACTGTGGCTATTTTGGCTATAGCAGTGTTGATAATCCGAAGAAACGTCAAGTTTTTTGGTAGAGCAGAACTAGGTGGTCCACAAAACGGTAGACTTCTAACTGCATTTATATTTATCACTCTTTGGTTAATATATATATTAATAACTTCTTTTAAATGTACATTTAGATAAATAAATGTTTTAAATATTATAGATATAAAAATAATAATCATACTGTTTAAGTTCAAAAACATCCTTCGATTATAAAATTATAGAGATTTTAATATTCGTCGTACACACTTAATTTGTTTTGCCAGTTAAATCTGACTTGGCGTTAGTTTAAAGTGTGAAGTGACTATTGAATTAAATATTTTTTGGAATTTCATACTACCTACATTTCACTTCATATTAAACACTTTAATTTAAAAAACACAAAAGATTTACCATAGTAATGATTTTACCAATTTGTTGTTAAAATAAAAAAAAATTATACCTAATATTTATAAGTAGGAATAATTAAAACTAATGATGTCTAACCACTGAGAGTCCCTATTGATTGTAATTTAAAATATATAATTATAATTCGGTAGCAAAATGTCAAGTCTGAGGATATAGCCTTTTCTAAACAAAAATCTCTCTCATAAAAATAAAAACAATAAAAATTTATTATTTATTATTATATACGATGTAGAATAATTATTTTATTTCCAATATAAATTGTTTTTTTGTTAATTATACAATCTGTTACAGTTAAATATTATATAAGTGGAATAACAGAGATATGCAAAAGTTACTTTGACTTAATATACGTAATAATTTTAATTTATGATGTTTTCTTTATGATAATATTCTAATAATAGTATATTATCATATAGACACCCGTAAACTTTATTATTCTGACTTCTTAGACTCAGAATAATAAAGCTATTAAACTACTTATTGAGCGAGTATGTTTAAAATAAATCTGCCATTGACTTTTGGCTAATTTTCTGCTTTTGAATACGCCACTGATTTCTAAAATATATTTTGTCTAGGTATTTTATTTAATTAAAAATAATTTGGTTTCTTTTAAAATCTTTGGACTTTCGATGACATTTTTTTATGAGTTTGATACCAGCGTAATCTAAGTCTAGAAAATTCACTATCTCATCAGATAATATATACTCATTAAATAAAATAAATGTGATATTTAGAATGAACTCAAAATCAAAGGTCAGTTCAGAGAAAATTTGAACATATGATGTAATCAATTTTTGTATCATTATGTAAATAGCTTTTTGTCAAGGCTGCATTTAGGAATTGTGTCACTCGGTGTACTATTTTATTTTGATCATCAAAAAAAAATGTTATCTGAATGAGCAGATATTAATTATATAGTTTTTATTGCTTCATATTTTAGTGCCACCTGGGATACTTGTACTCAGTGCTTCCTCCTAAATGCAGACCAGCTTCTCGAAGAAGAAATATAAGAATACCATATAAATTTAATATTTATTTACTTCATTACAATAAAAATCATAGTAATCATTTTTATGAAACTTTGGTATTTAAATAAATACTACAATTGAAATATTCAGAACTATATCCTGTGTAGTTATACTCTATAATACAATAATATTCAGAAATATTCCAGTCCTAGTTTCTCCTATGATTTTGTCCGTTTTTTTTTTGATTATTTATTTTTTTATGTGTAAATATTCGTTTTTTACAAATTAGTAATTATCTCAAATATTAGGATGTTATAGAAAAAATCTAATTGTAGGTTTTAAATCAGTGAGAAAATTGGTTTAGAAAAAGTATATTTTTGTCACTGATGAAAACTCCTTGTAGACTAGTTTAGAAAAAAATTTTCTTGTATCAAGTTTTAATAGACGTTTGATAAAAAAGTAACGAAATATATTACTATTTTATACTTTCTATAAATTCTATTACTATAAATAAAATTATAAACTACTAAGCTTTTATTCTTATGTCATACTTATAAACTAAAGAACTAATAATTAGGATATAATGAAGAAAATAGGAGTTGATGTTGCTTTTGAAAAATCGACCAATTTCTTAAAAATAAACACTATGTACAGATTTACATCAAAACGTTTTTTATGATAGTGATTTTAATCACTGTCAGATATTATCTATACTGTGTAAAATTTTAAATGTTTTTTCTTATTTTGTCAGTTTTTATAATGATTTATACATATAGTAAGGTGTTTTAAACATAAACTAAAAATTAAACTCTACCAATTTAGTTATGCTACCCAAAACAATTTTTACTTTTTGATAAGATCTAGGAGACAACTATAAAAATAAATACATTTTTTATTATTAATAAACAAGTTTCAATATAAAATCATGAAATTATTTATTTAACATCAAAACTCTATAAATGAATACAAGTAACTTACAGTTTCGTAATAAAGTCCTTAAATTCTACTAAATAAAAAAATTGTATCACAAAAATGTATGCTAACTATTCTCACTTACAGGGTTGGTTGACAAAAGTAGTTTCAGTAGAAATCGAAGGTCCAGATGTTTTTATTTTATTTTATTGGGAAAGAAGTTGGCGTTTGTAGGCCTTAGCTCTGAAAGAAATGTTATTCAAGGGGAACAACATTGCCGATGTAAATTATTTAAAATTTCTTCCTTTCTGTTATCAAAAAGTTTTTATTAATAGATGTTACAAAAAATCGTCTACTCTTTTTTTCTATGATATAAACAATTTTTCAAGTAATTGAGAGTAGCTTTAGTTGATGAATATACTGACCCTGTTTGTAACTTTATATTACTTATATTTTATACTAAAAATAATACATTTTTTTAAAAACAAATTAATGAATTGTTGGCCAATTGTCAAAAATATTTTATTATATTTTTATAGTTGACTTGAATAAAAAGTAAACAAGATTATTTTTTTATTAGGATGCTTAAATAGGATAAACAATGTTGTTTAAATCAACACCGTATGGAGATCTTATGCTTAAGTTTTTTTCTGTGATAAATTAGTACGCATATATTCAAAACACTTTTACTGTTGTATTTATTCTCTAAGTATAACTCAAAATTTTCAAGTTTGAGTGCATACATATATGAAAAAAAAATTTTGGAGTTGTTTTTCGTTATAATATTTCATAATTCCGATTCAAGTAATTAGAGATATTATGTTTTACGCACTGGCAATTGTGTCGCTCCTGATTTTCTTGGAGATAAAACTTTCTAAGAAAAAAAAATCTTTAGCTAAAACAATTGAACCTAATATGAGTACTTGTCCGATTTTGACACACATCCTATTAATTTGACATAATTATTGACAAATAATTAAATTTTAGAAGAAGAACCGCTCAGAGAAGATAAAAATACTTTTATTGAAACTGAAAAAGAGCCCTTTAAAACTATTACAGAGAAAATTATATTAACAGATAATTCATTTAACTGGGACAGACATCGTTAAATTATAATCTTTGAACCTTATCAATTGAAATATTGCCAGAAAATACTATTAAAATACCTTACACAAACATTTTATACCTAAATAATAAAATTGAACTCATTAAAAAACTGAACCCAGAAATTGTTACGAAAATTGAAACCACCACTCTTACAGAAATTTCTGTATTAGCTGATAATTTTTTTAACTCGAACATAACACAGTCAAATAATAATCTTTCAACCTCACCGTCTGAAATATTTTCAGAAAATATTAACACAATAACTCAAGAAAACATCACCTTAATAAATAATTCACTCAACTTTAATCGAAAATCATCTTAAAAATTAGCAGCAAGTATTAAAACATCTAATATTAACAGTTTGTTGCTAAGTAAAAAAACTGAACCCATCACTTCACAAGTCCCTGAAAAGACTAAAGTGAATGGAACTTTACAACTTGAAAATAATAACAAAGAAAAATTAGCTACTAGTATTCTGTCCTATGATATTAAAAAATATTTATGGGAAAAGAGGTACTTATTGTTTTTCAAATTCGACGAAGGAATCATGATGAACAATGGAAATAAAATAATTATTTAAGCAAATTCTAATTTTTTAGTATTAAAGATAATTTCTTTTCTTCAGAATCATTTTATTCTGTTTGTCCCGAAATTTTAAGCATTCATATAGCTTTACGATAACTCGGTCTAGACGTTACTATGGATCAGATTTATGGTGCTGGTGGAAATGTCATCCAATTGGCCAAGAGATACACACAAGTAATTGCTGTGGATATCGATGCTAAAAAAATAAAATTCGCTAAAAGAAACGCAGAGATTTATGTAGTCAGGGACAAAAATAAATTTATACAGGGAGATTTCTTCGAAATTGCAGAAACTTTAAAAAATATAAGCCACAAGACATAGTTACGCGTCCTCCATAGGGCGACCCTTCTTATTAGAAACACGAAGTTTACAGTCTTGAGAAAAATATGTGTGACGACTACCAAGGAGTCGGTTAAAAACTCTTCGACCTGCTGAGAATTATTGCTCTCAACGTATTACTGCACTACCTAATACTACAAGACCTGTAGTTAATTAGAAACTAATCTAATTTCTAATGAATGACACAATTCTATTACTGCGTTTTTCGGGAGATTTTTCAACATAAACAAGAATTTTTATCTAACGTCAACAAAATTTACACGAATAGAAAACTCTTGAAGTGTTAGCTTTAATCAGCTAATTACTATTTTTTTGATATTATAATTCAGCCATTTTTCAACAATTTTCGATTTAGACCTGCTTCAAATTTTAAATCTTTCTAATTATTCACATTATTCCGTAAAGACACATAAATATTTCAACATATTTTAATTTTCAATATTTTACCTTTATAAACATATCTATGTAGACATAACCGATTTTTGAAATAATTTAAATACCTAAAAATTCTTTTATTTTTGCCGCAGCTTGCTGTTAAATGGCATTTTAATGAAAAGTAAAATTTAAATTATTGTATCATGATTATATACATTTCATTTTAAAACATATAATATATTTCTTGATTTTTCTTATGTACTTTTTATTATATAATTTAAATTTTTTTGATTAACTTAGTTTTATGTTTAATTTTTTATCTGTAAATTACTACATGAAATTGTTCTTGAATATATTTTGTTGATTACAAAAAAGTAAATATACTTTAATCGCTAAAATTGCTTTGTTCGAAATATTTTTTTACTATATTATATTATAAATAAATATTACAACAATTGAATGCTCCAAATTATTTTTTTACATATTAATTTGAAAATGTTTTATTAGTTTATCACTAAATTATTTTTCAATAAGTTGATTTATGTTAGATAAAAATTATTAGAAAATTTTCTAATGCCGTTTTTCATAAATAATTTAATTGTAAAAAAAAATGTTATCTTATAAATTATTTAAAGAATAGTAATAAATGATTTTTGTAAATTATGAAAAAATATAAAATATAGAAGAAAATAAGTGGAGATAGTGTTAATCCACGATTTAAACAAAAGGTAAAAATGTATTTATTTTGCTTGAGTATAGAAGTAAATACCTTATCATATCTTTGAATTTTTATTATTTTAAACGTATAGGTTTATAAAGGGCAAAAAACAAATATTAAATAATATTACGAAAGAGTTATTGAGAAATAAAAATAAATATAACCATGGTTTTTTCTTCACATAACAACGTTTTGACCATATATTTTTTTAATTACCTTTGCAATGTATCACATAGGGTGTATGTAAAATATTTTGATAATAACTTAATAATGTAAATTCTTATTTGTATAGGCAGAGTAAGACAATTTTTTTTAACTTTATAGAAAATAGTTTACTATCAACGAGTTAATAGTTTAATCAGTTACTTTTTATAATAAATTAAATTTAAATAAGTTGATAAAATCTCATTAACTTAATAAGTTAAGTCAATGCAAGTGCTATTAGGTTCACAAAAATATCCACAGATTTTGGAAGACTATATTTTCTCTATTATTTCTTGAGATATTTAGTTTTAAAACCCCTTTTATGTTTAAAATAATAGTTTAAAACTAAAAATTATAAAAAATACACATTTTAGTATGGTTTAAGCGTTAATGATGGTAACATTGTCCCCGAAATACGTATTCCCGACGTTATAGTAATTTTAGTGGCACTTTAAGTTAAATATTAGATACAAGTGATCAATTCTTAGTATGCCCTTTTTTATTGTTAAAAATATAAATGTAGTGTATTATTTTCTTTTTGAAAAAATTGAGATACGTAGGTTTGATGTGGAAACAACAATACGCAAAACACAATAATTTTTTAAATCATATTTATAATTTTATTTTATTTACCCTAAAATCTAAACATCTATGTTAAGCAAATAATTTTAACATTACATAACTTATTAACTTGCTCTTGCTCTGCCTTGAATTTGTATACAATAATATTTAAACTAGAATTAAATCTATGTTAGAAATAATTTTATGGCAGTCATTTTTTCACTGAAAATAAAACGAAATTTGTATTTTCCGGTCACTACGAAAAAAAAATCTAAAATAAATAGTATATAATAATTCCATTTGTGTGATACATTTATGTGAAAGAAATATTTTTTTAAGAGTGGGTTGTTATTTTTTTGTATCCTTTAAGACAATATCGCAATATTGTGTCACCAGGTTTTAAGCTAACATATGTTATGGGCCTTAGTTTTTCTTTGGGGTGTAAAATTCAATAAATGATTATACATATGATTTAAAATTGAAACTATATTAAAAATTAAATTAGCTACAAGTTATCCATTTTTATTATATAGATTATACATATGATTAATTTATGAATTTCTTTTAGTCTTTAGTCATATCTATTATTGTTCTTGTCAAATATAAATCATCTTAATGACCTAAATATATTAAATTTTGTATAAATCCAGTGATTAAGGAGAGATTTAAATAATCTCCTCGTATCTACTACATTGAATCACTTATTTATTACCGTGTAATCAGTAACAAAATAATATAAATTATTACCAAAAAATGGAACTACATTTTTTAGTTGTCAAATAGTACCGCTCCCTGAGGTTGGTATTCTTTGAAATTTTTCATTGTTTAATCCACATCCGAATTTTCAGTATAACTGCATCGAAATAATAACCAAGAAAATAAGATACTAACATAAGCATTACATAGCAATGATGATAATTATACTACTCCTATTTAGTCAGGTGATCCCCGCCAAGTAGACACGTTGAAAAATAATGTAAAAGAGTGGAGGGCGTAATGGAGGATTTTTCCAGCAAAACGATTATTACAAGTCTATTATGTATACATTATGTTATTATACTTTCTCCGCATGTTTTCATTTCCCCTTCTTTCGTTTCGCCGTGTGAAACGTGTGCCGGCAGTAGAAGCAGCTCATCGTGGCAGTCGAATTTCGAACTCTACGCCAATTGTACTGTGTCATGTAATTTAACAAAGTTTTGTGATATTCTATGCCATGTCAAACAATTCTAATAAAATGTTTTTAATTAATATAAGATTATTTTGATAATTTTTAATTAATTCAGTTTTTAGTTTACTTATAATGATTTAATATAAGATAGTATTAAAATTAAAATGTGTATCATATGTTTATGTGTTTTTATAAGGATAATTGTTGGAATGTAACGTTAAAAATATTTTATGAATGTCAACAACAGTCTAAAATTAAATTGCCCTACATTTGGATACAATATATACTTTACTGTAAATATATATTTACTGAAATAGGTGAGAAAATTGTTTTATGATTTTGTACAAAGGCAAGTGGCAAACATAAATAAAATTAAAATAAATGTTTATAAACTTTTATTTTAAAGTAACTAGAGTTAGTTTACGATTTCATTTTACTCCAAATCAAATCTCATGGGAATAAGTACAATTTTGAACATGAATATGGCTATTTTGCTCTACTATTGTAAACATATTTATTTAAGAAATATGAAAAAAATATATAATATGTAGACATCCAGGTATTCTCTAGAGAATCAAAATCTAACCTGATTCAATTAAAGTCTAACTTGCGCTTACTATCTATTTTTGTATGAATAATTCGGTGCATAATATCACCTAATTTTTTAGATTGATAAATTATAATATGAAAAATTTGGTTTTAATGTGTGATTTTTATACTAGAATTTTTATGAGAAAAAGTAACATTTTTTTAATGTAGTTTAGTTGTGTCTGTACAATAAAATGTACTCGGTTGTTTTATAATTCATGTTAAATATTTTCAAATATTTCCGTATTGAAATAGATGTGTTTAAATTTTATCATTACGGAATAATAGTAAAGGATTTATTAGTAAATTTGTTATTTTGCTTAAGATTTAAACATATAAATGAATACTTCTCACAAATAAATGTTAAAAAAAAGTTGTTAAACTTACGAATGTGTAATAGCTTCATGGATTGATATATTACGGGAATTATTTTCAGATGTATCTATGTCTAAAATGAAGGACAGATATATCTAAAAATAATTCTAGTATAATATTTATCTAATATTATTCTGACCATGAAATTGTAAGAAAAGTATATAGGAAAATATTTCGTCTGTATAATTTTCTCACGATTTAATATTAATCTTGATAGGTTTACACTATTATTTTATTATTCTATTTGTATAGTTCGAAATACAAAATTATACAATAGTTGTTTATGTTTTTAGAAGTACTTAATTGTCTTAAGATTAGCTTTATTAATATCAATAGAAATCGATTTTTTCAAACAATTATTACTTTTTAGCTTCGATGCGAAGCTGAGAAGGTTTTGGTTTTACTATGATGTGTTTTTTTTTTTT
>NW_026099575.1:5282395-5299322 GCF_025091365.1 Daktulosphaira vitifoliae
TTTTTTTGTGTCTGTTACCACTTTTTCTCAGCTCTCACCGAACGGATTTCTTTCAACGATACGTCAAAAGATCACAAATTGTATCTAGTCGAAGACATTACCCTTCAAAATTGAAAAAATTTCCCTCGTTCCCCGTAAATGGGGGAAACCTCCAAAAAATTACAAATTTAAAAATCGCCAATTTTCGAAANCAAAAAAATTACAAATTTAAAAATCGCTAATTTTCGAAATTTTTTCAATTTTTTTTACTAAAATGTGCCGTAACTTTTTCAAAAATGAACATATCAATATAATTTTTTTTTGATAGATGCTTGATGTCTTTACCTATCATTTGGTATATTTTTTTTGTAAATTTGACCTTTTTTCTGCCCACAGGGGGGGATTTAAAATGACAACTTTTTCACAAAAAATTAACTTTTTCAACTTAACTTTTGAAAATGTTCCGGAAGGTCTGACATTTTTATATATATCTTAAATTAAAGCTAATGTAATGTACTTTAATTTAAAAAAAATTTGACCTCTGGACTTGTCTTCATGATGAAAACGGCTACCGAATGCTATTTTTGTGTGAACATTTTCGATTTTATAATTTTCATTTTTTACTTTAAAGTGCTATAACTTTTTAAAAAATGTATGGATCAATATAATTTTTTCATGAAAAGTAGTATTCATATATATCTTTCATTGGATATACTTGTTTTTTAAATCAGACCATTTCCCTATATATGGAGGGGCTTAAAATATAAAAAATGCATATATAAAGTAGAACTTTTTCAACTTAACTTTTGAAAGTGTTCCGGAAGGTCTGACACTTTTATATATATCTTAAATTCAAGCTTATGTAATATACTTTAACTTGAAAAAAAAAAAATTTGACCTCTGGACTTGTCTTCACGGCGAAAATGGCTACCGAATGCTATTTTCGTGTGAAAATTCTCGATTTTATTATTTATATTATATTTAACTTTATAATGCTATAACTTATTGAAAAGTTTATGGATCCACACAATTTTTTTATGAGAAATAATATTTTTTAATAAACCCTTTTTCATTCGACATACTTTATCTTAATCGAGATATTAATAAGGAACCAGCAGATCAAGTAGCTTTTGGAATAAAACACCAATTTTTTTAAAATTAAACACTATCTAAAGATTTGCATCGAAGCGTTTATTTTTGATAGTGATTTTAATCACTGTCAGATATCATTATACTTGATCCAACTATGCCACGTCACCACTCTGCCGCGACTCCTCTGTGCTGGGTTTTTTGAATCGTATTTAACCAGAGTTGTTACGTTTTAAATGTTCCGTGTACCAAAATGTTCCAAATTTGTAACATTGGTCTTATAGGCCATTTTAAACGTTTTAAATTGATAACTTATGTTTTTTAACAATACTGTATTCAACAAAAATTGTGAGAGCAACAATTTCTAGAATTTTTTTAAATTTTCTTAAACGTTTTATAAATGTGAATGTTATTTGAATCATTCTATTGCTTTTATTGATATTTAATACGATAACGTATGCGTTTTAAGTAAAGTATAGTACAAAAATGATCATTTTTAAGTTAATCTACAGTATTTAAGTTATGATTTTATTTAATAATGTATGATTAATAAAAATTGAAAGAAAAAAATATTTTTTAAGTTTACATTTTTAAATAACATTAATTAAAATACTTTTATTAAACTTGGTATGGATAAAGTTTAATTTAAGAAGATAAATACAATTTTCAAGAATGATACCAAACGCGTGATTCTCTTTTTAATTATATGAAGTGATATTTAATTCTTCCATAATATATTAAGTATTATTCTATTTTACTTTAACGTCTTTTAAAGCTTCAATTAAAAATAAATGTGAACTCATTTTTATTGAGTGGAATTATGCCCATTTAGTATGCAATTTAAGTCCGCCGAATAGAATAAAGTACAATTAATAACTTTCTTAATTTAATACATTTTTGATATAGTTCATTATATATAGAAATTTTATAATTAAATAAGAATTTTCATCTAGAAATAAATATTATCGCATACAGTTGATTAAATTTTTAATTAAAGGGGCTATTACCAAAATAATTATTTCATTAGAAATATAGGTTTAGTAGGACCATTGGGAGTGGTAAGCATCTTTAAATTTTCATAATTAAATTATCTTTATAAAATTTTCATAAGGAGCAGCTAGATTTGTATCTTTTAGTATTTTGTTTAACATTAACTAATAAAAACACAAACTGTTCAGTTTATAACTTCATTATTTGGAAAATAACTACGGTATATTAAAACATTAACATATTGTTATTTTTGTAATAAGTAGTTATTAAAGGTATTCACTTGCTCTATCTCTTTGAATACAAGGTCAAAAATATTCTTAGATACAAATGATTCAACAAGTAGCTCGTAATAATTTCGATTTTTATTGTACGTAGTTTATAACTTTTATAGTAAAAATAATATTTAAAAAAACATTTATTTATTTATAATTTGTTTACATCATGTAAATAATTATTATTTAGTGTACAAATATTTTTTGTATAATAATTATAACATCTATTATTAAGCGTCGATGCGAAGCTGAATAGGTATTAATATAATGTGTTTTTTTTTTGTTACCACTTTTTCTCAGATCTCACCAAACCTATTTATCTCAAAGATATGTCAAAAGATCACAAATCGTATCTAGTCGAAGACATTACCCTCAAAAATTGAAAAATTTTCCCTTGTTCACCATTAATGGGGGAAATCTCCAAAAAAAATACAAATTTAAAAATCGCTAATGTTTGGCATTTTTTTATTTAAAACTGCCATAACTTTTTTAAAGATGACAAAATCGATATAATTTTTTTTATATAGATGCATGATATCATTACCTTTCATTTGGAATATTTTTTTTATAAATCTGATCCTTTACCTGCCCATAGGGGGGACTTAAAATGATAACTTTTCACAAAAAATTAACATTTTCAACTTGATTTTTGAAAATGTTCCTGAAAGTCTGACACTTATATATATATATATTAAATTAAAGCTAATTTAATATACTTTATTATGGAAAAATTTCGGACTTTATTTTGTCTTCACAGTAAAAACAGACATCTAAGTTAATAAAAAAATAAGTAAAAAATTCTATTTTATATTTTTAATTTTATAATGCTATAACTTTTTGAAAAATATATGGAAAAAAGTTATGGCAGTTTTAAATAAAAAAATGCCAAACATTAGTGATTTTTAAATTTGTAATTTTTTTGGAGATTTCCTCCATTAATGGTGAACAAGGGAAAATTTTGCAATTTTTGAGCGTAATATCTTCGACTAGATACAATTTGTGATCTTCTGATGTATCGTTGAAAGAAATCGGTTCGGTGTGAGCTGAGAAAAAGTTGTAATAGATAAAAAAAAAAATTAATAAAAAAAAACATCATAGTAAAATTAATACCATCTCAGCTTTGATACGAAGTTAAAATACGATTTATGTAAAAAAATTCTTTTTTTTTATTTTTAACTTTATAATGCTACAACTTTTAGAACAATGTATGGATCAATACAATTTTTTCATAAGAAGTAGTATTTAGGTTCAATATAATTTTGNATTTGGAATAATCCACCAATAATTTTAAATTAAACACTATCTACATATTTGCATCTAAGCGTTTTTTATGATAGTGATTTTAATACCTCTATGGGTAGAAATGGATTGGATTTTTAAAAAAAAAAAAAGCCAAATTTAAGGAAAATAATAATAAAATAAAATAGAAATTAAAAATAATCGTGTTAATTCATATATTTTTTAAATATTTGTAGCAATTTTAAGTTAAAAAAGTAAATTAAACATTGAAATTTGATGATCTTAAAAACTATTTTTTGAAAGATTTACTGAATTTACAGGACATGGGGAATTTTTTTTTTGTTTTAGCTATGATGGGTCCTACTAGACACAATTTGTCATCTTTTGTTGTATAGTTGAGCAAAATTAGTTCATTAAGTGCTGAAAATTTGTGTCTTGAAACACAAAAAAATGCATTGTTGTAAAACTAATATCGTCTCATCAAAATTAAAAAATATACGAATTCTTGATACGAAATGATTCTTATATTAATCTGATAATTCAATATAACATGATATTGTAACTTTTTAAAATATTTCGTTTCATTTGAATGGTATATTTTTTTATTATAAAAAAACTAATATTATATTTCCTGGCATAAGATATAATAAAATGCATCAAAATTCCGTTTTTTTTTAATGCATTGTTGTGAATACATAAGCCGAATGAAAATAATTTTTTTTCTCGTAAAACATGACTATTCCTAAACATATATATATATATATATATATATAAATCATTTAACGTGTAATTTATATCAATCAAATGGTAAATACATATTAATACGTAATTTTATATATGTGTAAATCTTGTGTTAACGCTGAACGACGAATTTTTTGATAATGATAACAATTAAAAGTGAACGATTGCATGACCAAAATATATGTAATATACACATATATAAATTTTATTTTTTTATGCTATAACACTTTTAAAACTCTCAAATTCACTTATTGTTGTAGATATCTCTTAAATTTAACATCTAATATATGTATTGTAGCGTAGTATATAAATATAAAAGCAAAATAATCAATTTTTATTTCTTAAAAATTAAAAACCAGTTTTTAAAATATTCTTATATAATTTATATATTTTTAAATTGAATGGATTATTAAAAAATCCTGTAATATCTAATAGATATGCTTATATAGTAATAAGCATCTTATAAATGACATCAGACTCTACATGCGTCAAGAATCTTCTCATATACAATAAATAAAAATTACATAATTTACTAGTTTTCTTATTTTATGAAATCACTTTAATGAGTTAAAGTTTTAGTTTTTTAAATAATTTGTTTTGTATCTGGCAAAATTTAAATTCGTGATTATCTTATTTGTTATTAAGAAGTTTTATTTAATTAATATATAAATATATGTACTTTTAATAGCTTTTGTAAATTCTATTAGTGCAATATTTTAGCTTCGATATGAAATATATTACCTCGTAAGTTTCGAAGCTTATAAGGAAATAGTTTTGTATGTAATCTATAATATCTGTAATGAAAATGATAGCTTTAACTGAATTGATTTTAATAAACAACAAATTATACAAAACCATATTCTGAACAGAAAATTAAAAAAGAAATCTGAAATGTAGAAATTTAAAGAAATACATCTAAAATACTATTGTATAACTATTTTCAAATCTGAAATTAGATTTTAGCTTCGATGCAAAGCTTAAAAGGTATTAATATTAATATAATGTGTTTTTTTTTTGTTAACACTTTTTCTAGCTCTAACCGAACCGCTTTCTTTCAAAGATACGTCAAAAGATCACAAATCGTATCTAGTCGAAGACATTACCCTCAAAAATTGAAAATTTTTCTCTTGTTCACCATTAATGGGAGAAATCTCCAAAAAAATTACAAATTTAAAAATCGCTAATGTTTGGCATTTTTTTATTTAAAACTGCCATAACTTTTTTAAAGATGACAAAATCGATATAATTTTTTTTGTATAGATACATGATGATTTTATCTATCATTTGATATATTATTTTTATAAATTTGATACTTTACCTGCCCACAGGAAGGGATTAAAAATAACAATTTTTTCACAAAAAATTAACTTTTTAACTAAATATTTGAAAGTGTTCCGGAAATACTGACACTTTTTTTAAATAAAACCATATCCCTTTATATTTTTATATATTATATATATATTACACTTAAAAATCATAAAACTTGTAATCAGGATATAAATAAGGAAATAGGAAATCATGTAGCTTTTGGAATAATACACCAATATTTTAAATTAAACACTATCTAAAGATTTGCATCGAACCATTTTTTATGATAGTGTTTTTAATCACTGTCAGATATCATTACACTTGACTCAACTATGCCACGTCCCCACTGTGCTGGGTTTTTTGTCTATCACTTCTTAGTTTTGATATTATTTTTATTTATTAAAAAATCCAAAAATTATAACACGAAAATAGCATATTTTTGAATACGGTAGCCATTTTCACTATAAACACAATCTAAAGTTTGAAATTTTTTTTGTTCATAGTAAATTATATTTCATACGTGTTAATTTAGGATATGTATAAAAATGTTAGTATTTCCGGACCACTTTTAAAAGTTAAGTTGATAAGTTGTCATTTTTAATCCCCCCTATGGGCAGGTGAAGAGTCAAAAAAAAAAAAAAAATATATATATATATATATACCAAATGATAAGTAAATACCTAATGTATATATGAAAAAAATTGTATTGATCCATATTTTTTTCAAAAACTTATTACAGCTTAAAGTAAAAAAAAAATAAAAAAATGTGGAAAATTACTGATTTTTAAATTTGTAATTTTTTTGGAGATTTCCCCCATTTACGGGGGACGAGGGAAATTTTTTCAATTTTTGAGGGTAATGTTTTCGACTTGATTTGCGAATTTTTGACGTATTGTTGAATGAAATCGATTTGGTGACAGCCCAAAAAAATTAGTAACAGACACAAAAAAATACACATTATAGTAAATACTTTCTTAACTTCGAAGTATCGAAGCTAAAAAATGGGATCTTTGTTACCCTTGATTTAGAATGATAAAAATGAAAACTAAAAATATTTTTTTAATTTCTTACGTTTAAAATTTTTATACTTAAATAAGGCTTAATATTATTAATAATATGTATTATAATCAGGTTTCCCGACTAAAAGCATTAAAGTTTTTTTAGCCATTCCGAGTATATCAATGATAAATAGATATTCCTGTTTGTGTATGAAGAACATTAAACATTGTATATAAATTAGAATTTTAGATATTGAGGCGTAAGGGATTATTTCACTTATAAATTATTAAATATATGTATTTAATTAAACCTAACTATATAATGTCTAACACATATATCATTGATAATATCAATTTTTTTAATTATAGAACTTTAATTTCCAATAATATTTAACAATAAGATAATATGCGTATGAAGTGTTTTTAAAAAAGGCGAATCATCTAGTTATTAAAAAATTAAGGATTTATTGAACTTCCAAATTATATAACAGATTTATTATTTCAAATTAACTTATAACATCTGGATATAAAATTAAATAACTAAATAAAACTAAATAAAACTAAGTAAAAACTAAATAAAAATTAACAAACTGTAAAAACGGTGTTTTTACAGTTTGTTTCCTTTTATAATTCTAATTAATAATATTAATAAATTATTCACACATTTTTTTTGACATTAATTAATGATATTTTTATTGACTTCAAGAAAAAATTTAAATTTATTTTATTGAAATTTGATAGCGTGGTCGTTATTTACAGAAAATATAACACTATTTTTTGGCTATTGTCAACGCTTAATTATTTATGCTTTTATCAATGAAAAAAATCGTCTGAATACATTTTTTTTTAATAATAATTAAACAAAATTTTATTAACTTTAAAATAATTCTAACTTAAGAGTCTATTATAAAAATTAAGTGCGTTATTCATTGTTTAGTAAAAAATAAGCAATTTTTATATGTTAATCATATGGTAAAATCCATTTATTAATTAATCGTCTCAAAATAATTTCCGAAATTACTTTATTTCATCGTAATACACAATTTTGAGGGTAGGAAACTAAAAAATATTTATATATTTTCAAATTTGAAAGGTGTAATATTTATTGATGTTAAATATGAGGGTTTCTGTAGTAAATTTGAAAAAAATTATTAAATTGTTAAATATAAGTATTTAGTAAAATTTTAATAAAGTTTTATATTTTTAGGTTGAAAAATGGGACACGGAAATACTAGTGTGTACCCTTGGGGTCCAGCCGACGTGTGTCCAGGAGGTTTAATATTGCCAATTCTTGATGAAAGATTATGGCCTATTAAAATCCGTGTTGCAGTATATCTATTGACACTTTTGTATTTTCTCTTGGGAATATCAATAGTAACAGATGTATTTATGACTGCGATTGATAAAATAACAAGCCATACGAAAAAAATTTACCTTGCCAAAGAATTATCAGAAAATGGCTCAACGGCTGTGCTCAAACCAGATCAACCTGAAGTAATAGAAGTTCGTGTATGGAATCCCACCTTAGCAAACCTTACTTTAATGGCTTTGGGTATGAAATTTCAGCACTTCCATTTAAACATTGTATAAGTCAGTCGCATAATTTATAATTTTGTAGGTACATCGTCACCTGAAATTTTATTATCTATCATCGAAACTATTGGTCATCATTTTGAAGCTAGAAAACTTGGTCCTAATATTATCGTTGGATCTGCCGCATTTAATTTATTGATCATTACTAGTCTTTGTACACTCACTTTAGGAGTAAATGAAAGGAGAAGAATACATGATCTAAAAGTTATTTTTTTATTTTTTAATTCGTTTTATTTTTAATATACATTTTTTTCGGTTTTTTTTAGGTATTTTTAGTTATTGGAGCATTTAGTTTTTTTGCTTACATTTGGCTTATGCTCATAATTGAAGTAATTTCCCCTAATGTAATTGAACTATGGGAGGCAGCCATGACGTTTTTATTGTTTCCCGTACTTATGTTATTTGCGTATGCTACAGACCAAAATTGGTGTGTCACAAATCCTATTCACAATAAACATCAAATGGATTTAGTATCCGTGGAAGATCAAAGTAAGATTGTGTAATTATTAATTACTAAAATTTGTTTATAACTATGCTATTCTAATATATTTATTTAGATAAACCACATAATGAACCCATTTTCAGTGATGGTAAAATAGACAAAGAAAACTTAATTAAATTTGTCAAAAGTGTAAAGAAGTTCCCGGGAATTACCGATGAAGATGCAGCAAAACTAGCTGCTACGAAATTAGTAGCTTCGACACACCATGGCACCATGTGGTACCGAATTGGAGCCGTCAGAATGTTTACGGGTGGCAAGCAAATTGAACCAGTACTTAACGATAATCTAAAAAAGGTTGTTAAAATTGTTGTATCCCAAAAACAATTTTTAATATTTGATATTTGAAAGGTTTACAATGTATTAAACTGTACTGGAAAGGAAGAGTCATTTAAAACTTTACCAACAGATTTTAATGATGAAAAATACTCAGTGGTTGAATTTCATGCTCCAACCATTGCAGTAAAAGAAAATATTGGAAAATTTCCCATTACCCTTTGGAGGCATGGAAATTTGAAGTCTAGAGCAGCCGTTAGGTAGAATAATTTGTAAATAATAATGACGTGGATTTCCTTAAATTTTAACTTTAATTTCTAGAGTTGAGAGCATTAACGGAACAGCTAAAGAAGGTGAAGATTATGTTAAAGTCAAAGAAATTGTCTGGTTTGAGGAAAATGAAGAAGAAAAACAAGTATAAAATTTGTTTATGTTTCCTGGTATTTAAAACTAAATATTGAAAATTAAAACTTTTGTTGTATTTTAGATATATATCGAAATAATTGACGATAACCAATGGGAACCCGATGAAGAATTTTTCCTCAGATTGTCAGTTTTCCATCAAAAAGAATATTTAGTAAAACTTGGAAGTTTGTCTATTATGGAAATAACAATAATTGATAATGACGGTATTAATATAATAATAAAACTGAATAATTTAAATAAATTTCTAAGTTCAATAAGTTCTTATAGAACCGGGTATCATAAGCTTTGGTAAACGAGGATTATTAGTGAAAGAAAGCGCTGGTGTTGTGGAAGTTCCCATTAATAGAACACACGGTTCTGACAGCGAAGTTACTGTTAAGTGGAGAACTATAGACGAATCAGCCATCTCTGGAAGAGATTACGTAGGAGGTCAAGGAGAGATTGTGTTTAAAGACAAAGAAGTTTCTAAAGTGTTGACAATTGAAATCATCAATGATATGTGTCCAGAAAAAGATGAATGTTTTGAAATTGAATTATTTGGTGCTACTGGAGGCGCTAAAATAGGAAATATCAATAGAATAGCTATAACTATAAGTAGTGATGATGGTAAGTATTCAAGTATTTTATTATTCACACCTTATAGAAAATTTTTTTAAATTAAAAGTCTTAAATTAGAAAATATTGATAAAATAATTTTTGTTAAGAGTTATAAAAATTAAATTAATTAAATTAACGTACTTGTGTACATTTTTTTATAGAAAATATTAAATAAAATACATGAAGTATATATATATATATATATATATATTTGTATTTCTTTTTACTATTATGTATTTTTTTGTCCATATAAATTCTCAGTTCTCTCTGATCTATACACCAATAAAACCCAATTAAATTAGTTGAACCAATCACCGTATCATAAAAAATGAGTAAAATTTTTTCCTGTATTTTATTATTGAAATAACTTTTAAATTAAAAGTTAGATTTTTATGAAATTTTAATACAAAATACTTAAGACGATAACCTTAATTTGATATGCTATCCAAGAAAATTTAATGAAAAGCTTGAGTACAGGATAGATTTTAACAAGACTACTTATGCATGTCAAATTTTTATTTCCATTTCAATTTTTGATAATATTTAGAACGTCTGCATTCATTAAATCTATACCAAATTAAAACTTATAAGATAGACAATAATATTAAAATAGAAAAAGAATGCCTAAACAATTTTTACTAGGAGAAAAGTAAAGAGAAATATGCAAGTATGTCTAAAAAAATATTTTGTTAATAATTTAAAAAATGTTCCAGAACGTTTATGTCCTTGAAACCTATATTTAATAAAAGCTAAAATCTTATATAAATTGTTACTCCCAAACAGAATTGTATCAAAGGGTTTTTATGACAGGGATTAACACAGTCAGATATCATCTAATCTTGTCCTTACTATGCAACGCCTTTACTGTGCTGTTATTTTTTAGATTTAAGTAATTTTATTGTGTTGATTGAGGGGTAAAACATCAATTAATACACTTAATAATTTTGTTTGTGTTTCCTTATAACCCCAAAAAGTTTTTAAGTTAACTCCATTCTAGCAAATTTGAATAAATAGAACTTATGAAAAAATTATATTAAATTTATATATTTCTTTTGCAGATTTTGATTCGGTTGTTGATCGTTTAATGTTGCTGACCAATATTAATATTCATGCGATTGAGTTGCATCGACAATCATGGGCAGAACAGATAAAATCCGCTATGACTGTTAATGGTGGTGATTTGGAAAATGCTACAACTTATACTTACGTCCTACACTTTTTATCGTTTTTCTGGAAGGTATTGTTTGCATTCATTCCACCGGCGGCTATATTCAATGGCTGGTTAAGGTTTTTTTCATCATTAATATTAATTGGGCTCATGGCAACAATAATTGGAGACTTAGCCACTATTTTCGGATGTCTGATAGGTTTAGATGACATTGTAACGGGTATGTCTTTCTATATTTTAGTACGATAGAATTAAATGTATAATTGTTGAATGCTGGAATAGAGTATCAATAATTTACACTAGTGATACGAGATATCGAATAGTAACTATCGAATTATTCGATAGTTGTCCACTATTCGAACTATTTGATAGTCATTCAAAAAAAAATTCGAATGTTAAAAATATTCGATAGTTACACAATATATTTGGATAGTTTATGCTAAAAATAAACTATTCGGTTGTATAAACACAATTCGAATAGTTATTCGATAGTTTAAAATATTCGAAAATGCCAATCACTAATTACCGTTAGCATTATTTTATGACAAAAAAAAAATGCTCATAGGTATGTCTAAACATACTATAAATTAAAAAACATTAATTAGTTTTGAGTGATCGTTACAAACAATAGCATTAATTTACCTTACAGTACAACTGAAAATATCTTACTAAAACTTCGTGTTATATTTGATCTTGTGTATAACTATTGTTCTATTCGTTGAACAGAAAACCGAATACAAATCAGTGGTTTAATATCTGTCAGTATTGGTTAAAAGTTGAAATTTTAATTCAAAATTTTTTGTAGCCATAACAATTGTGGCCTTGGGGATGTCATTGCCGGATATCTTGGGAGCGTGCATGGTCACCCGAGCAGAAACCCACGCTGATGAAGCTATGATTCATATTGCTGGTTCAATAGCGGTCAAGGTTCTTATGGGCGTTGGTTTACCATGGTTTATAGCTGCATTATATCACTATCAACACGTTAGTCCAAATCATTGTGTATTTTAACTTTAAAATTAAAATTGTATAATCTTCCCGCGCATATTTTTCAGGATCACTTTTTCAAAGTTCCGTCCAATCAAATAGGATACAATGTATTATTGTACTGTATAATGGCTATTTTAGCTGTAACAATATTAATGATTCGCAGAAATATCTATTTTTTCGGAAAGGCCGAATTAGGTGGCCCTCAAAAAGGACGATACATTACTGTCGGGATATTTGTCACTCTGTGGGTAGTTTATCTATCTATTACATCATTTAAGACTTTTTAATTTTATTATGCGGAGTTTATTTGTTGAACACGTGATATATTACCTACAACACACACTAATTAGTTATTCTTTTCTTTTCTATTCTATATTAGACATTAATTATACGATCAATGTAAAGAATTATAGCTCTACTTAACATCCTAACTTTTATAGACATTATTTGAGCGTAATGTTATTATTAATATTAATCACCCAGTTGTATATAAATATTAAAACTAATAAATTAACTTCTCATTGTATTATATGGATAATATGCTGTAGAAGAGAATAGTAAGCTAATGGAAAAAGATGCAGTAATGTTTAAAATAAAAAATCCATTCTTATTATTTTTAAAAAATCTTTTCTCTTCTTATCCAAGTACTGATCTCAGTCTACAGTATTTTATACGTGCTAGGAAATACTTATAAGATTTTTATTTTCAATTTAATGTTTTTTAATAATAATACTTTTAATAATATTTTAATTATTTTTTTATTTTTAATAATGTGATGTTTTTTTATAAGTACTTAAATATAATGTATTTTTTATTGATTGTTTTTAAATGAAATAAATTTTATAAAGTTATTTTCAACTTGATTCTATATTAATTTTTAAACTTTTTTTGATACATTATCATCTTTTTAGCGTCTTCAAACATTGACTTTTATCAAGAAAACTAAAAGTTTTAAAAATTCTTATGATAAATATTATTATATATAATATAACACAATATATTATTAAATTTTATTTTAAACTAAATGTATGTAACAAAATTGAAGTTTTTAGGATGAAAAAATTAAGAATGTTTAGTTGGTTTTGAAACGACTTTCTTATTAGTAGTTAAGTACAATTTATATTAAATGTCTATAAATTACATAATATTAAGGTAAAGTAGTCATGTATAAATATTATGAATCTAGTATAACAATTTATTTAAAATTTAAAATCTCTTAAAAAAAAAATGTTGGTCACCGATTTGATTAATAAAAATATTTTTTTGATTAAGTGCTTTCTTTTATTACCTAAATGATTCGTAATCATTTTTAGTAACTACTCTATTTTAAATACTAAATCCATTTTTACCAGTGAAAGCTGGAATGTACAATTCAAAATTCAATATGTTGAGAAAACATATTTTTTTATCCTTTGTTGAAATTTATAGTTAAAATATGTTTTCATAATTAAAACAATAAATTTGTTATAATTTATTCTTAAATAAATTTCTAAATTATATTATTCACCTCAACGTTTTACAAAATTATATTTGGTAAGTTTAATTCTACTAATAATTTTAATCTTTATAAGGATGTGGTAAAAATCTTGATTGATTTTATAGAATAGAATGCACTAAATTGTAACTTGATGAGCGAGACGAAAATTTAAATTTGTCTCCAAGGAGGAACATTGTAAATTAACTGATATATCATTTAACTAACATAACAATGAAATGTTAGATGCTACTATCATACATAAATAATTATTTACATTATAATGTGTTTATAAATGATTAATCATGAGTTAAAAGAGTATAATTAGGATTTTCTATATCCTAGTGTACAAAATTCAAATTTTACATATAATATCAAAATAAAATGGATACTCAATTTCAAGGTTTTATTTGGCAACATGTAATAATATCACAACATATAAGTTATATAAGAATAGATATTATCAATTTTTTGATAAAACTTTGTTATTATTTTTCAAAAATATTGATCTGATTTACATATAATCCATTTACAATCATTTTACGATCAATTTATTGACTTATAGCCAGTGACGTGCCCAGGAATTTTAAATGGGGAAGGATGTCATAACTAATAGGTATTAATACAACTAAATACATTTAATAGGGGTGAAAGAATTAGAAAAAGATTAATAAGGGAGCTTTAGAGGTCAAGCCTCATTAAAATATTTATTAATATTTTATGTTTAGAATGATATGATGTAATGTTGTTATACAAATATACAATGTAATAATTACAACTTAATTCAATTATTGCTGTTAGGTACTCGATGCTAGAAAAAAAACGCAATGGGGAGGGATATGACCCCTAACCTCCCCCCCTGGGTACTCCACTGCTTATAGCTACATTAATTAAAATTATTTTTAATAGTCAAAGATTTTACAGAGGAATACATATGTGATTGTATATAAATGAATAATTGTTTCATATTATGTTTAAAAAAAATGAATTAGTATAAAAAAACATGTAAAACTTTATATTTCTTGCAACTTTGCAAAAGTTAGTCGGTGTCTATTTATCTTCTGTCACGAAATCAACAAAATCATTTAATTTAATTTTTAATACTAATTTAAAAATTAATAAAAAAATGTAATTGACTGGAAAACGAACGTAGGTTTTCTTGCATTTTGAGTGAGAGTACATCTGTCAAGCTACAAAACAACCAAACTTAATATTCAATTAAGTTTCGATAGTGTTACATAATATAACTACACTATACTGTTTACACTACATAAATAAATGATTACATCTAACTTTTGATAAAATAAGATTTTATTTGTTAATAACACATAATAATCTTTAATAAATGTATGTTCGAAAATATTTAGTAATTACGATTAATTTATTCACCAAGACGTATTTTCATTAACTGTTATTACATACGTATTTTTTTAACAGTAACTCTATTAACGTTTTGTACAAGTTGATCATTCTTTAAAAGTAGATGTAAATAGTCTGACCTCTCTATAAAATTGTCGAATATCTTAACTAGACATAAAAACTATTTAGCACGGCTATCTGGAATTTCTTTAATTATTCTCAACAAAGAGCGTAATGAATTTTTATGGCATTTCAGAAGAAATTTTGAAATTATCAGTAAAATACGTAAGAATCAAATTCATATAATATATACAAAAATTATCAATTATTTTTTATTAGTTTAATATTGGCTATTTCAACAAAATTTATTCAATGATATTATAAAATTATTAAAAAATAATTTATTGTTTGTTTATTTATTTTTTTATTAATTTCGAGATTTTTGAAACATAATGTTTATATAGATTGTGTTTGAAAAATTGTATTTACATTTAATTTATCCATATTATTATAGAATGTATTTTAGTCAGTAGAATTAAATAAGTATAAAAATAAGTTAAGGATGATAATATTACATAAAATTTATTATTTATGTGACGGTCAACCAGTTTTTTCAGGGGCGTGAATTAGTGCGTAGTAATAATACGCTGTTGTTTGATACATTGAAATAAAAATGTAGTCAGCGAAACTTATATTTTAAAGTCATATATGATAAATAGATATTCCTGTTGTTGTAATATCTATTTTGCACGAATAAAAAAAATGCATTAATCAGATAACATTTCTAATAATTTTTAACTAATTTAAATAAAATATGAACACATTAATTGATGGTGAAATGTATAATTTGGATTAAATATATTCCGCATAGGACGAATTGGATGAACATGGGCCAGGTGATAGGTTTGAAGGCGAAATTGGAGTAATATAATCATTTTAAAATGCAAATCTCATGCACTGTAGACCTTTTTTTTCATCGACACAAAAATGATGAGTAAAAGTAAAATTTTCATGGGAAACGTATTGTTAAAAACCGATGTTTTGTACATTTGTTCGGAAACACTCTGTATAATACTCTCTACTTATAGCAATGTAAAAATTACAAGTGTAAAAGTACAGTAATAGTGTCACTAATCATTGAACTAAGTATCAATGTAGAAACAACCAAGGTGAAAAAATATTGTAATAGTAGAATTGAATTAAATTATTTCTCTCACTTCATTGTAAAAAATACCATTTAGTTAAATTAATGTTAGATATTACATATTTCTTTTTAAATTAAAAAATATATATATTCTTACGTTCAACATAACTTTTTCAAAAATTAGTAAAAAGCAAAATTCAGAATAAAAAAAAAAACCCAGCACAGTGGGGTCGCGGCATAGTGGGGATGTTGCATAGTTGGGTCCAGTATAGATTTAATCTGACAGTGATTAAAATCACTATCATAAGAAACGCTTCGATGCAAATCAGTAGATAGTGTTTAATTCTAAGAAATTGGTGGATAATTACAAAAGCTACATTATCTGCTAGTTTCTTATTAATACCCTGATTAAGATAAAGTATGTCGAATGAAAAAGGGATTATTAAAAAATATTATTTCTCATAAAAAAATTGTGTTGATTCGTACACTTTTCAATGAGTTATAGCATTATAAAGTTAAAAATGTAACCAACCCAACCCAACATCAACTCCTATTTCCTTAATTATATCCAGATTAGTAATTATTTTAATTATATATTATATAATTTTTATAATTAATTATTTTCAAATTATTATTGATTTTTAATATGTTAAAAGTAATCATTTTGAACCTACTTCTTTTTGTTCTTTAAAGTGAAAGTTTTAATAAAAAAAAAATGAATTTATTACCATAACTTTTAACTCAACTTGCAAGTTTGAAATAAATATTATTAAATAGAAAAAAAT
>NW_026099575.1:5301978-5372441 GCF_025091365.1 Daktulosphaira vitifoliae
GGGTCCAGTATAGATGATATCTGACAGTGATTAAAATCACTATCATAAGAAACGCTTCGATGCAAATCTGTAGATAATGTTTAATTTAAAAAAAAAACTTGTTAAAATAACATATTTTTGAATATGGTAGCCATTTGCGCATAGAAGATAGTTCGTCGGGACAAATTTTTTTTTTTTATTTTATAGTACATAAAATAAGCTTTAATTTGATATATGTTTAAAAGACGCAGTATTTCCGGAACATTTTTAAAGTTAAGTTGAAAAGTTAGTTTTTTGTAAAAAAGTAGCTATTTTAAATCCCCCCAATGAGCAGAATAAGTGTTAGATTTTCAAAAAAAATTATATCAAATGAAATGGAAATATCTAAGGTTTCAATACAAAAAAATATTATTTTTATTTGTTCATTTTTGAAAAAGTTATGGCAGTTTTAAGTACAAAAAACATCCCGATAAAAGGTCATTTTTATCGCAAACATTACATTTTTTTAAAAATGTTGGACAGCCATTTGCACATAGAANTTAAATTTTCGACAGCCATTTGCACATAGAAGATAAGATGTCGGGACAAATTTTTTTTTTTCATTTGATAGTATATAACATAACCTTTGATTTGATATATGTTTAATGGACGCAGTATTTCCGGAACATTTTCAAAAGTTCAGTTGAAAAAGATCTATGTTTTTTTAAATATTTTAAGTTTTGAACGCCCCCTATATAAGGGGAAATTGTCCAATTTTAATAAAAAGTATGTCAAATGAAAGATGTACTTATAATGTATTTAGAAAAAAAAAATTTGTGCTGATATATACATTTTTCAAAAAGTTATAGCATTTTTAAGTTGAAAATTTAAAATGGAAAATCAAAAATTTTAACACAAAAATAGTGTTTTTGTAATTACGGCAGCCGTTTAAATGTAGAAAAAAAAGTGTCGGGACAAATTTTTTTTTTTCATTTTGTAGTACATAAAATAAGCTTTAATTTGATATATGTTTAAAGGACGCAGTATTTCCGGAACATTTTCAAAAATTAAGTTGAAAAAGTTATTTTTTGTAAAAAAGTTACTATTTTAAATCCTCCCAGTGAGCAGAATAAGTGTTAGATTTTCAAAAAAAATTATATCAAATGAAAGGGAAATATCTAAGGTTTCAATACAAAAAAATATTATTTTTATTTGTTCATTTTTGAAAAAGTTATGGCAGTTTTAAGTACAAAAAACATCCCGATAAAATGTAATTTTTATCGCAAACATTACATTTTTTTTTAAATTTTCGACAGCCATTTGCACATAGAAGATAAGATGTCGGGACAAATTTTTTTTTTTCATTTGATAGTATATAACATAACCTTTGATTTGATATATGTTTAAAGGACGCAGTATTTCCGGAACATTTTCAAAAGTTCAGTTGAAAAAGATCTATGTTTTTTACAATATTTTAAGTTTTGAACGCCCCCTATATAAGGGGAAATTGTCCAATTTTAATAAAAAGTATGTCAAATGAAAGATGTACTTATAATGTATTTAGAAAAAAAAAATTTGTGCTGATATATACATTTTTCAAAAAGTTATAGCATTTTTAAGTTGAAAATTTAAAATCGAAAATCGAAAATTTTAACACAAAAATAGTGTTTTTTTAACTACGGCAGCCGTTTAAATGTAGAAAAAAAAGTGTCGGGACAAATTTTTTTTTTTCATTTTATAGTACATAAAATAAGCTTTAATTTGATATATGTTTAAAGGACGCAGTATTTCCGGAACATTTTCAAAAATTAAGTTGAAAAAGTTAATTTTTGTAAAAAAGTTGCTATTTTAAATCCCCCCCAATGAGCAGGTTAAGAGATAAATTTTCAAAAAAATGATATCAAATAAAAGGTAAATATCTAAGGTTTTAGTATAAAAAAAAATTATGTTGATTTGTTGATTTTTCAAAAAGTTATGGAAGTTTTAAGAAAAAAAAGTGAAAAAATTTCGAAAATTAGCGATTTTTAAATTTGTAATTTTTTTGGATATTTCCCCCATTTGCGGGGAACGAGAGAATTTTTTTCAATTTTTAAGGGTAATGTCTTCAACTAGATACGATTTGTGATCTTTTGACGTATTTTTGAAAGAAATCGGTCCAGTGAGAGCTGAGAAAAAGTGGCAACAGACATAAAAAAAAAAAAAAACACATCATAGTAAAATTAATACCTTCTCCGCTTCGCATCGAAGCTAAAACTGTCATTAAATCTTACTATAAAATTGTGTATTATTTTTTTAATCTAAGAAAATATATCATTACGATATTTGTTCTTAACACTGAACAAGTATGTTATATTAAGGATATAGCAACCATCTTGGATATTTAACATGCATTTATGACGAATTATACATCGGTTGTTTCGTGAATAAAACAAACACTGAAATTTGAAATAAGAATATATTCTATTAAAACAATTGATTAGTTTTTTTAATTTTAGTAAAAACTTCAAAAGTTCCAATTTGATCCAAGGACGCCCTGAAGCTAAAAATAAGGGTTAACCCTCTCCATTTTGTCAAATGACGAATTGTTTTTACTAACTAAATATTTTTAGTTTTAATGCGAAGTTAAGAAAATATTTAAAATTTTGATATGTTTAAATGTTCAGCCGTTTTTTTTTTTGTAGCATTTTCATATATTGAAAAATATCTTACATTAACAACAAAATATGGGGGAATGAGGCATTATAGGCATGCTTATTATTAGAATTAAAAACCGAAATGATTTCGGTTTTTCCGAAAATTTTACCATATTTAGTAAGTAAGTATACTTATATAGAATTTTTGTAAGACTATATAGGTCAATAAAACCGAATGTATTGTAAAATCGTTTTTGAAACCTTAAAAAAACTATAATTTGAAAACCGATATTTTTTTTTTGGTTAATTTTGGATTTTAAACTTTTTTAAGGGAAAATTTTAAGTTTGATTAAGATTTAAAATATTATAATAATACTTTTTGATTCTGTAATTAACATGTACTAAAACAAATTTAATGTAGATGAACTAATTTACTAAAATAAGAAATGTTGCCAAAATCCGATGTTATTTCAGTTTCTAGCCGTCCTTACATTTATATTTTAAGATGTGTTGCCGAGTAAAGATGTCTCTTGAGGTGAGAAGATTAAGTCCCTTAAAGAGGTTTCCTCCCTCAAACCTAAGAAATCATACACATTTATTTACATCATTTTTGGTGGGGGAGTCTAGTCTTCCCAGGCGTGAACGCAAGAGGGCACCATAGAGTAATGATTCCCCAAAATAAGCATTATTTTCAAAAGAAATAGGTCTCTCACTTAAAGGAATATTAAAATGTATCTCTCTTTTAAAATTAAATTTAAAATGTCACCTATACTTGCGCTTTTTCCTCTCACAATATTTAAAGACCCAATATTGTAATTATACCCCATATTGGTTTGTAATTGTAAATTAATTTTTTTTTTTTGTAGACATACAAGTTTTATTTGAAACTTGCATTAGATATAATAGAAATATGTATAAGGTCAAGAATTTAATAATCTAAAGTAAAATGTGCTAAATATTTTTAAGAGAAAAAATAAATTTACAATTACCCATCCGTTTACATTTACCCTATTTCAGTCTAAATAAAATAAAAAAATTATAAATTCTAACAAAATTTTAAAACTATATTAAATTATAAGATGGTAATTAATTAAACTTTTATAATGAATAAAATCACATTATTGTGTAGAATCAAAGGAGAAAATTGACCAGGCAAAAAAAATTAAATTGAGTTTTCTATTATTTTTGTTATTTTTTTTAACATTTTCTAGTGAAACTAAGAGAACTTAGTCTACCAGTTTAAGAATATTAAACAGATAAAGCTCTTTTCTCTCTTTATTGTTCATTTTGTTAAAAACAATAGTTTTATCATAAGTAATAAAACAGCGAGAATTATTACTAATAATTTCACAAGTAATTAAATGTTTTTAGAACATTTAAATATTTTTCAGTAAATCATGTATGGAGAATACAATCAATCTCATAACACTCTATTTACCATATAGCTCTATTTATCTTATTTTTATCTGCTTAAATAAATAATGAGGACTTATATTGAATGTTAATATTGCAGTCATTTATGAAGTTTATAGAGTTATAGTCTACCTCTAGAACTGCCACAATAAAAAATAATAATTAATTCAAATTATATGATAAATGTACATTTTTTAATATGCCCGCGATATTATAAGATATTTAATATTATATTTAGTTGGCAACACTTTTTACAAACTAAGATACTATAACTGATAAACATGACGACGGTCGTGGTACGCTACTAATCGCAGCTCTCAATGTATTCAACTGCTGCAGTCAGTACTCACAATGCAAACATCCGTTCTTGTATTATTAGCTGCCCATAGTTTCGTGCCGTTTCGAGAAACACTCGTATGTGCTCGTGCTCGACGTACCGTCGCTGTCGTTAGTTTATCGTTTAATTTAAAGTTTAATGTTTCAATCGTGACTAGAGAAATTAGTTGCCTTTTTTTAAAGTATAATTTTTTTTGGTATACATTTTTTCAATAGTAAATTGGTACTTTTACCTTACACACATACACTTTGGTCCAATTAAATTGTACGCATCAACTATGGCTAAAAAAACATACGATCTGTTGTTCAAGCTGTTGTTAATCGGGGATTCGGGCGTGGGCAAGACTTGCATACTGTTCAGGTTTTCGGATGACGCGTTCACTACAACGTTCATATCGACTATCGGTGAGATAGGAATATTATATTATATTTTTAATTTTACTAGAGCAATTTAAATTGTTGCATCGTTGTCCGAATAATATTATTTAAATTAATATTGCTCTAATTAATCAATGGAAATTTTTTTTTTTAATTATTCCAAATCGTTTCTGTTGCTACTATTACGACCTCGAATTATGAAATATTTTAATAATTTCATTAACGATCTACATTCTACAGTGCATGCATATCTTTTATATAATTGAATTTATATAGAATAATTTTTTTTCTTAGTGCATAAACGCGGTTAAAAAACGTCTGAATGAGTGATGACTGATGATCTGCAAAATTATTAATATTAAGTAACTTGTTTATCATTAGGTTCTATAATAATTTTTATAATAGGCATTGTTGATTAAAAATGTATTTTTTAACAATGTCTTCTAAATTCTTTAAAAAATGTTAAAAATAAATTAATATTTATAATGAATTTATTATAATTAGAAGTAGTTCAAGTTGTTATCTGGTATTATGACATATTTATGTTATATAAATAAAAATAAATATAAATTTATTTATATTTTATACACTATTTGTATTGTGATTAAATTGTTGAGTGAATAAAATTAATTAATAATTCATTTAATTACATAATTTTATCATAAATTTCTTATTGTATTTTTCATATTAAAATTAATAAATGCATTGATAATAATATTTTGTGTTAATTTAAAAGCCAAAGTTTCAATATATTGAAATATTAAAATTACTTTTTAAGTTTAACTTAAGTTTAACTTAAACTAAAACTAAAACTTAAACTAAGTTTAAGTTTAACTTTTTAAGTTTGATTGAAAGGTTGTCATTAGTACAGAATTACATTTCATTAATTTTTCTTAAAAATGCTGTTTTATTGAAATTCAAGATTTTGATTTATGTTTGGAAAATTTAATAAGCTTAATTTTACTTATTTTTGTATTGTTATAGTAAAAATTAATTTTTAATGGGTTAAAATAATTATATTTTGTTTTATTTTCAGGAATTGATTTTAAAATCAAAACTGTTGAACTCCAAGGAAAGAAAATTAAATTACAAATTTGGTAAATTTTCTAAATGTCATTAATTGTCAAAATCAATTATTTCAACATTTAATATTTGAATTGTTTAATGTAATTCAAATAAAATTTTACATTTAATTATTATTTACTATTTGAATATAGAACATATTCTTTGATGTTTAAGAAAAATTTATTACATTTTCAAATCTATTAATTTAATTATATATTGTTTTTATAATTAAATGTAATGTACTATTAAATATATAATTTATATAGTAATTTTTTAGTAATTATTCTATTATTTATTTCATTGTTTTTTTTAATTTATAATAATTTTACATATAAAATTAACTAAGACTATCTATATTTTAAGGCAATATTTTAATGGTTCGTTAACCAAAAAATAATTTTTTAAATTTCAATTTTTTTTTATTATTATTGTTTAGGGATACTGCTGGTCAAGAAAGATTCCACACANTATATTTTGTTTTATTTTCAGGAATTGATTTTAAAATCAAAACTGTTGAACTCCAAGGAAAGAAAATTAAATTACAAATTTGGTAAATTTTCTAAATGTCATTAATTGTCAAAATCAATTATTTCAACATTTAATATTTGAATTGTTTAATGTAATTCAAATAAAATTTTACATTTAATTATTATTTACTATTTGAATATAGAACATATTCTTTGATGTTTAAGAAAAATTTATTACATTTTCAAATCTATTAATTTAATTATATATTGTTTTTATAATTAAATGTAATGTACTATTAAATATATAATTTATATAGTAATTTTTTAGTAATTATTCTATTATTTATTTCATTGTTTTTTTTAATTTATAATAATTTTACATATAAAATTAACTAAGACTATCTATATTTTAAGGCAATATTTTAATGGTTCGTTAACCAAAAAATAATTTTTTAAATTTCAATTTTTTTTTATTATTATTGTTTAGGGATACTGCTGGTCAAGAAAGATTCCACACAATAACAACTTCCTACTACAGGGGTGCTATGGGAATTATGTTAGTGTATGACATAACAAATGAAAAAAGTTTTGAAAATATAGTCAAATGGTTACGAAATATCAATGAGGTAAGTTCGTTCTTAATAATTTTTTTTTTTTTTAAGGCTCTTGTAGGTAAAAATATTTTGTTATATACGCAGTTAAATATCTATAAATAATTTAATGTACATAATATTGGCAAATTATCAAAAAAAGTAGAGTATTTCTTAAAAGTTTTTTTGAGTTAAAAGTAAAAATGTTTAAACTAATTTTTACTTTTAACTGATTATTGAAAAACATAACATTTCATTTTTGCATTATTTAAATTTTTGTATAAAAAAGTTATACCTTTTCTTTTATACTATCTAATGATTATTTATGTATGCCTAATTATAACATTTTTTATTTTATTAGCGTCCTAGAATTTTATAAAATGTATTTTGTATTTTGTTTATAATTTCTTTAAAAATCTAATTATATAAATATTTTACTATTTAATATTTAATTAGTAACTAATTTTTAATACTTCAATAAATACTTTAAGATTACTTGAATTTTTTTTTTTTTTATGGTAATATTTTTTATAATGAATCAAATTAAAACATTTTTCCTTTTTATAAATGTAATACAAGAAAGAAATCTAATGTATACTTTTAAAAAATTTTAGCATGCTAATGAAGATGTAGAAAAAATGATTCTGGGAAATAAGTGTGATATGGAAGATAAACGAGTAGTAAGTAAAGCACGAGGTGAAGGTATTGCTCGTGAACATGGAATTTCTTTTTTGGAAACATCTGCTAAAGCAAATATTAATATTGAAAAAGCATTCACTGATCTAACATTATCTATTTTAAATAAAACTCCTGGTCGAGAGCCAACTGACATACCAGAAAAAATCAATATAGATAGGAAATCAGATAGATTATCTAATCGTTGTTGTTGAGAATTGGGTTTAGTAAACAGACAATTTTAAATAGTTAATATAAAATATTGACGGATAATGTTTAAAACATGATTACAGTTTTGCTGAGCTTTTAAATATAGATTTAAAACTTAATATATGTATATTTTGTACTTTAAACAATTTTATTTTAAACCAATGGGTAAATTTTTTTTATACATAAAAAGAAATGCTTAGCAAAATTTGTTGTCTATAAATCTGTTCCTTTTCATATTATAAATATTAATGTAAATATTTATGTTACCATTAATAATAATTTGAGATATCTAATTGAGTTATCATGACGTCACTATTATTTACCTTAATAGAAAAACCATTTTTGTCTTTTAATACAAATATTGTATTAGTTGTTTACTGGTGCAAGTTATTAATGAATTTCTTTATTTAATTTATATATCTTTGTTCAATAATTTAAAGAAAATTTGAGTGAGCTATTTCTCATAGGGTTGTTATAAAATAAAAAAATATAGCTCAATATGATCTATTTTGTCTGTAAAATAATGCCTATTTTACTTTATTATTAAAATAAAAATATTTTTATACAATATTATGATTTTATCAAATAATAAATACTTCTAGCTAAATTTTGAAGTATAATTCAATGTATAGCTGTTGTTTTTGTTTACATTTATCAAATAATATTTTCTATTGTTATTTATTTATTTATTCATTAAAAAAAAAGTAAGTTATTCTCAAGGTATTGATAATTATTTTAAGCATATAATGTACATCTGCTTTTAAATAACAACCTCTATGGTTGTGTAATATTAATTATGAAAATATGTTATTATAAACATAAACCATAATAAAGTTTTTATTTTTATAAATAAAATTTTACTATTAATTTGATCAATTTTTACCAACTCACTATCTAATATTTCATACTATCTAATTTAGCCATTTGTCTGACCCAGTGGTCGGCAACCGGTGGCTATTGAATACGGCCCGCTTTAAATTCTAAATCGACTAATTTAATTGAATATCATTTTGTATAAATATAATTGAACGTTGCGTTTTTGGTACGGGTATTTTATATAAGTCATATTATTATTTTAAGTTTTAGATAGTATTTTTTTGCATAATAAATAATGTAATTATAAATTTTTTTTTTTTATCTGGCCCGCGAACTCTTTTTAATTTGTAAATGTGGCCCGAGAATCAAAAAAGGTTGCCGACCACTGGTCTGACCAATTGTCATATATAATGTGATATTATTCATAAGGGTATTATGATCTAGTTATTAGATATTTTTATTAGCCACAGAGACAAATTATAGAGTACTTTAGATACTAGACATCTCAAAATATATTTAATATTTTTCTAGTTGTATAACATCAGTTATTAATTGATATAATAACCAGTTTTTAACATTGCAAATAATTTATTCAATTTAACTTTTTATTTTTAATAAACTCTAAAAATTATTAAATAAACTGGAGCCTAATTTTTAGAACCTCAAGTATTTCCTTAAATAGAATTTGTAAAATATTAATCATAATAATATTAATATTAAGCAATATTGTACTCTCCTACATTCGATTAATAAACAATATCATACGATTCAGTATACTATTATATTTCCTTTGCTATCAATTAATCTAACATAAAACATACATAAATTTTTTTAATATGTACTATTTAGGAAACAAACTATTAATAATATACATTGTTACTATAAAGTAGATGTATTTTAATATACGTCAAATATTTAAATTTTGATAAGATAAAAATATGAGTATTAATTAATTGTTTAAAAATATGTTATATATATATATACATATATTCATAATGAAATGTGATGTTAACATATTAGACAAAAAAACATGGTGATAAATAAAAAGACTAAGCAATATTTATCAGGTTGTGTGATAAAAATATAAAGTATTTTGACTAAACATATTTATAAACTCTATCTTTAGTATTTCTCTGCAGCACTAAATTTTATCTGTTTTTTAGTCGCTTGTGTATCTTTTCGTTTATGGTTAAAGTTTCGCATAATAGAGTACTAAACACAAACATACATTTTTAAATGAATACTTATTTCTCTTCCAAATTGATAATCCTTTTACCTTGTCCTATATTTTGAACTAGTATTCAAAACATTAATATTTTTATTTGGCAGGAGGATGAATGTTGCTAATAAATACTGAACAGGATTGTTACGTTTTAAACTGTTTATGTTTTAAACAGGCTTTCTTTAAAAAACACGTTTTTTATCACATTTTTTTTTTTATAAAAATTACACTTAAAATTCAGGACTTTGTCCTTTTATAGGTAGGAGTACAAGGGACTTAAAAATAAATACTGACTACAAAATACAGTGATTTTTTTAACAATATACACAAGATTTTTCTTAAAATAATAATTTTTTTTCGTTTTTGCTAATTACAAATGTATCTTCGTTTATCTGTTATAAAATATTCTCGTGTTCATCCCTTATACCTTATAAAGGTGTCATCTTTATTTTTATTTATAGCAACATACATATTTAACTAGCTTATAAATTAAAAATTATATAATCAAGAAAATAACTGGTCCAAAAGTTGTTATAGACCAGTCATTTTCTAGTTTATATGCTATTAAAATAAATTGCATGTATGTATAATTAAATATGTATGTTACTATTTAAAGGTATAAGGGATGAATAAAGACATATTTTATTACAGATAGATATTATATCTATATTATATTAAATACTAACAAAAGTCAAAAAAAATTATTATTATTTTAAAAGAAATTGAGTGGCTAGTGTTAAAAGAATTATTCTGTATGTGTAACACCAGTCAACGAGAAGCGCTCTCTAAATTTTTTTTAACAAAATATTCTAATAAATATATATATATTTAATTTGAGATAGTCTTAATACTGTGGCATATATTTGTGAAGTACAGCGAAAGAAATGTTTCATAAAAGGTTTTTTTCTCTTATCTTAAAGGCATACTATATATTAAAATATAGAAGAGGTTAATTACTATAATTTGGATCTATAGCACACTTTAGGGAAACTTTTATGATATTTTTTTTGGTCGATATTTAAGAATAAAACATTTTGTATGCCCCTGGAGCTAGTTATGAAAACAGAATAGGCCCAAACTAGAGCGTAGTAGCAATACAATTTTCTTTCCAAATGTAATGCTCAGTATGAAGTCCATTGCGAAATCAATTCTTATAATTCTAAAATTTAATGTATACTCTCATAATTTTATAACAGGGTACAAATTTATATTATGTTTAGAATTTTCGTTGATTAGCTCAATAAAGTATTTATAAACATTATTCTAACCCTTATCTTGAGTAGTACATCCCTTTAATGATAAGTGATAACACAAGGGGTGGCATAGAAACCCGTGGTAATAGTTTTCATGGAAAAGTACATTTTAATCTACTGCTTAACATTTTATTGATTAGATTTGAAGTGCGTCGCCATTTTGCCAAAGATCTTAATTCAGGGCTCTTCTTTAATGGGCATATTAAATTTAGTCATGTATTTTTAACTAAATATTTTTAGAAAACTATTTATTTCTTAAAAGCGAAGCAAAATAAAGTTAAAAAATGACATCTACATTTCGCACAAGTGACATACTTCAACAAATGGATTTAGCCATGCTAGGAACTCATTTTGCCTCTGGTCCAATACAATTTGATCCAGATTTTGGTATAGGAAATGGTCATTTCATCAGTAATGGTATTCATTTGCAAAATGATTCTGATCAAGGTAACCAACTGAGTGGTTTGCCACCTTCATGGCAGAGTATTGCAGCACCTGGATCAACTGTAGCTGATTATTTGTCACATTTACCAGCTACATTAACATTACATCATTTTTTAAAATATTCTGGAGAACTCAAAGTTAAAGAAGAAGTAAAACCTAAGAAAAGAAAAAAGTCTGACAAACAGATTACAATCAGTAAGACTTCTCAAGCAGTGACTCAACAACTTAAACCAAAACCTGGGCAAATACGGATAACATATTGTTCGGATGGGACTACTATGTTTGGATGTCCTGAATGTCAAGCTGAATACTTAGATAAACATTTACTTGAAGAACATCTTTCAAGTCATGCAACAGAACGTAGATTTGTCTGTGACATATGTGGAGCAGGACTTAAACGTAAAGATCACTTGACTAGACATAGACAAAGTCATAGTTCTGAGAGGCCATATGCATGTACTGTATGTGGTAAAGCCTTTAAACGAAAGGAACAGCTGACTCTTCACAAAGTTGTACATACTGGTGAAAAGAGACATGCTTGTACTGAATGTGGTAGAGCATTTTATAGAAAGGATCATTTAAGAAAGCATGCTAGAAGTCATGCTGCAAGGAGAGATAAAAGTGGACAGTCATGTTAGTAGGTTTTAATATAAAAAAAATTGACTCGCATTTATTGCTAGTTTTATATTGTTATTAATTATACTTATCAAATTAAAATTAAATTATTAAAGGTTGCTTTAAATTGAATAAAATTATACTTAAATCTAAGTTAAATTCTCTTGAACTTTTTCTTTACTTTATAGATGTGAAATACATATATTATAATAAATAATGAAGCAACTACAAATTTTAGTAGTGTATTCATTTTACATAGAATACTTTAATTATATTAATGATGGTTTTATATATAAATATATATATGAAAGTTTATTAAAATATTTATAACTTATAATTTACTTTGAATTTAGAGCTTATGTTTATATTTAATGAATATTTGTGAAATAATATAAGTGAACATATTATAAAAAAAAATAAAATATAAAATTCTATAAAAAATATTTTATTTTTTCCCACCCCATCCCCAAAGACCTTTCACAAATCCTGAAATACCTTCTTTGTTAACAGAATTAGAAGGTGCTGGTATTTTCTTAAATGTTGGAAGTTTAATGTAATTTAAAGCAACATCAAAGAACATTGGCTTACATGGAATTTCTTCCATTTCAGGAGGTAATTTAATAACATTTGGATCCTTTCCTAATATACTAGGATCTTCAAAATATTCGTCTAAGCGTTTGGCTAATGGAAGCTAAGAAAATATTAACATTAAAATTTGTAACACTAAAAGATAGATATAAAAATATACCTTTAATAATTTTGAGTTTTTCAAACTATTAAATTGTTCTTCATTGTCTTGCTCTAAAACACTTTGAGCATGAGCACTGTATTTAGAAGACTCTATCACATTAATCAAGTCACCTAAACGCATTTTTAAATCTCCATCAACTTGTTTTAAAATAGATGATGCATGTAACAGTGCTCTTTCATACATAGCCATAGTATCTTTCCAACGATGAAAAGTACTTAAACTCTGACCAATATAATAACACCTAAATAAATATATAAATATTTTTGTATTTATATATGAATACAATAAATTAAAATATTATAAAATTAAGTCAAATGTACCTAAAAGCCTTATAAGCCTTAGCCTTAATATTTAAATTTTCTTGAAATTCTTTATCATCTTCTAGACCAGGAAGTTGTTGTTGTTCTATGATGTTCTGAATTAGAATTTCATATAATCGAGTTATGTCTTGAAGTTTTTTGCTACCCTATAAATAGAAAAAATAAAAACTAATCAGAATTATCATTAAAATTAAGCTTACAAGTGATCCTGGTTTATTTTCATTTTCTAATGCATTTTCAATTAGTAATAAATTACGTTGTATTGATCTTTCCAGGCGAATAAATGACAAGTAAGTATGGAGATACTGTAATGATGATGCTACAGCTGTTGATGCTCCATCCAATTTCTAAAATAAAGTTATTTAGATATAAATGTCTTGCTTTAAATACATTTTACTTGCTTGTTCAGTTTTTAAATCATCTCTAATTGCATGCATCGCATCTTTACAGTCCATTAGATGCTGTTCTAATGAATCATTTTTTTCAGCTAGAGTAGAACATTTATCTAACATTCCATCAAAGTCTCGATTAGCAAGTAAAAATGTTCTGACACGAGTATTTTTAACTGGTACAGTACGATTTCTCCAGTTTACTTCACTTAACGAGTCTCGTGTTTGAGCCATAAGTGCCTAAATCAGAACAAAAATGTTATGTTACATATTTGTCTTTAAAAAATATAATCTATTTGTATTTAGGTAAAAATTTGATAAAAATTTACGATGAAACTGATAAATAAATAAATAAATAAATTTTATTGTTCTTATTTTTGCTTGAAAAAAGGTGATACTTACGTCTAGTGTAACTAATAAGTCCCCTTGAGCTTGATTACGTAAATGTAATAACTGATTAACGTCAGTTTCATTGCCAATATTATATGCACAATATCGTAAACTAGGTTCTAATTCTTCATATTTGTTTCTATATAAAATTGCATCTTCTTCATTTAGGGCGGATGCTAATTTTTCATATATCATTCTAAAAAAAATATAACTTATTAAAAATTAACAAGTTGTTCTATAAATTACACTAAACCGGATATATTTTACCTAGTTTTATCATCAATTGACTATTCAAAATTTAAAACATTATGAGTAAATAGTATACTTACTGAGCCTTTTTTAAATTCTCTATAGCTGGTTTCCATTCTTGTAGTTCAAAATGTAACATTCCTTCACACCAAGCAACATAAGCTTGAGTTTCAAGCTGAGTACGAGCATCAAATTTGTCAGACTAAATTTTATTGAATTTTTTTTAGAAATTATTTAAAACTAAAAATTTGATTTAGTTAATTTAAATTTAAATTTAACCTCACAAAGTTTTTGTAATTGTAAAGCGTAAGTAGCAGCTTTTCTTAATCTAGAAACTAAATGAAATTTTTTTCTTGGTTCTGTATTGGCTTCCACTCGAAGTTGCATAGCATAACTCCATGCACGTTCAGCTAACATCAATGGAATGTATAAAGCTCTATACATAAGTATTTAAATATAAAAATGTATTAATATTTTAAAATTTATTGTTATTATTTTAGAATAATAATAAAATCTTGTTTATTTTAAGTGTAAAGAAAAAAAATTTTTAATATAACTTTTAAATTTTTCATAAATTTTTATTTGGAATACATTTTTTTATTAATTATTATTTTAAGCACTAAAAAATGTATAAATACTATTTTCCTTTCAAAGTGTTCTATAACTTACAAGCTTAGGTTGATTAACTTAATTAAGTGTAGTGCGTCTTTTATAATTATTCAAGGTAAAAGAGATATATTGACAATATTAGGTGTTAACTAAAAATTTAAGATGTTACCTTTCGTCAGTAAGATTTGCTTCAGTAATGTTTTTTTTACGAAAATTTCTCCTATCACCCTGCTGTAAATGCATAACTTTTCGTAATCGTCTTATACGCCTAGAGCAATAACCTCTGAAATAAAAATTATTAAATTAAAAAAAATTTAATATAATATTAACTTACTTTTATAAATTAAGTTGTAAACAAATTGATACCATATAATTGATTGAAAAGTGATAAAAAAACAGTATGATAGTTAATTACATACCTGTATCTTTGATAATCATTGTGCCTCAGTCCATGTTGTTGCTGAGCTTCTTTAATTATTTTTAGAACTAATTACAATTATTATTAAGATATTTACCAAATGTACATTATTTTATAATTAAAACTATAAACAACATCTTATTTAAAATAAATAAGTAATAAGACTGTCATTAGAAATGTATTTTTAAAGTAAGGTAAAGGTGACCAAAAAATTGAGAAAGAAAATCATTTTTTACATAAATTCAATTATATGGAAAGTACCTTTGATTCATCCAATAAAATGTAAGAATAATTCTAATTTATTGATAGTATTCTATAAATATTCTGAAATTTAAAAAAATGTTATCACCATAAGGATATATGTTAATTTAAAAATTTGCAATAAATAAAAAAAATGGTTTAATATTTCATACCCCAATTCATATATGTCAAAAATTTTACATATTCATTTTGTATGATACATTAACATACTTATTGATTATTTAAATTAAAGTAGATCAAGAAAATAAAAATGAAATAAACTTGAAAGTATGAACCTCCATATATTTAATGAAAAGTTATTTAATTATATCATAAATAAGGATGTTTGGTCAAAGTATAACATTTTTTACATTAAGAAAAATAAAAAAATTTATATACAGATAATAGTAGAGATTGTTTTAAATTTGTTATTTGAAATTTTTAATAATAGTGTAACAATAGTTATTACAAATTTTTAACAGAAATTAATAACCTTGTTCATTGTAAGTTTTATTAAGTTTGAACTGATTGTTAATAATAAGGTAAAACGTATGTAAATTATAGAAAAAATGTATGGTTAAAATTTTGTTAATGGTGCATGTCTAATAATTCTTTAGAAAATGAAATCTAAATTTATATATAAATATTCTAATTTTTTAAATTATAAATTATTATCTAAAATTCGATTATAATAAAAATGATTAAAGGATACTCTCAATTGTAAATATAGGAGTTTTCTTCTCTTCATTTTCAATTCTATTTTCCTTGTTTTCATTGACTGGGATTGGATTCGCCATTTCAAACTTAATATATATATTTTAATCAAAATAAATGGTAATTTTATTATAAAAAATAGAATAAAATTCTAAATTTCAAACAATTCAAACGAGTTACACGTTGCCAAAATTCGAAACCAAGTGAAACGTGTAGAAAGGTAATGATCATTATCAAATTATTAAGCAGGCCTAAAAAATCATATGATAACACATGATTATTTGATAATTTATGTTCCGTTTTGTTTAGTTCTTCGTTCTGTTTATTGGTTTACCTTATAAAGAACTATCTGGAAAACGTTTCGTCGAAGCCAAATATGAGTTATGCTATAATCTATATTTTAATTATATCCATATCTCTGAAATAATATTTGATAAAATTAAATTTTAAAAATTTTTTAATTTAGAATTTTTCTATTAGAAATGGAAATTAAATTAATTTAAATTTTCATAAAATGACGAAAGTTTTAAGGTTGTTAAGCTACTAAATAATTTTATTGATATTAAAGGTATTTTTTATTTTTAATTAAATGTTAAATATTGAAACTAGATTACGCGTTTTCAATATTTAAGTTAATATAAAAAGAATAAAGTTAATAAACGTTTTGGTTTTAGGTAGTTAGCATTATTGGCTGCATGAGTCTAATAATGTTTTTAAAAAAATGCCACCATAGATTAATTTTAGAAAAAATTATTGGAAGACCTTCGGTTATATGTGTTAGTAATTTTTATAGAAAAAATTCAAAAATATCTCATGATTCTGTTTTACCAACTCAAGCACAAATTGTGATATGTGGTACTGGACTGGTTGCAAATTCACTAGCCTACCATTTAGTTGAAAATGGTTGGTCTGATATTGTACTCGTTGATCAAGGAAAGTGAGTTGAAATAAGTTTAATTAAATGATGAATTTATCTATATAAGCTCTGTATTTAGACCATGTGGAGGAACATCACATTTTGGCTCTGGAACATTAGGTCTCTTCAAACCAATAGCAGAACGAAATATGATAATGTACAGTATTAAATTATATAGACAGTTAGAGGCTAAAGGATATGATATTGGTGTGGTAACTTTTAAAATTATCAAATAAATTATTAATAAAAAAAAAATGTTGTATTAGGATTGAAACAATGTGGTAGCTTGAATTTAGCTCAAACTAAAAATCGAATGATAGCACTAAAGCGAAGAATAGCGTATAATTCTCCAAGTGGATTACACTGTGAGGTGAGGTAATATAACATTGTACATTCCTTAATTTATAATTAAACTTTTAATTATTATAATCAAAGAAAACTTTATAGATGCTAGGAAAAAATGAGTTAAAAAGGCTACATCCATATTTAAATACAGATGATTTAGAGGGTGGAGTTTGGGTGCCTGAAGATGGAGTTGCAAATCCTCAAGCTATATGTAAATCATTAGGAAAACTTGCTAGTGAAGGTGGTGCTCATTATGTGAGCAATTGTAAAGTAAAAAAAATTTTGACTGAGAATAATCGTATTAAAGGTGTGAATACTAGTCGAGGATTTATTTATTGTGAATATTTTGTTAACTGTGCTGGCATGGTAATGAATTATTTAAAACAAATGTTCATATTGTATGTATTTTTATAATTTTTAGTGGGCAAGAGAGGTCGGAAATTTATGTTCTCCCAAAGTAAGAGTTCCTGTTTATCCAGCTGAACATTTTTATGTTACTACAAATCCATTATCTGGAGTTAATGATGACTTGCCATGCTTAAGAGATTTTGATTCTCATATATATGCTCGAGAGTATAACTCGGGATTTTTAATTGGTGGTTTTGAAAAGGTAGCTAAACCAGCATTTCTCAATACAGCACTCATACCTGCTGACTGGAAAAAAGATATGCCACAAGACTGGAAACACTTTAGTAAGATTACTTTGTAAACAATTCCTAACAAATTTTTGTTTTATAAAAAAAAAATTTGTAGTGCCATATTGGGAAAAAGCTATATCTAGACTTCCTATTCTCAAAGAAGTAGTCAATCCATTACTATCTAATTCACCAGATACGTTTACACCAAATGGCAAATGGATTTTGGGGGAAACTCCTGAAGTAAAATTTATTTTTTATATATTTATATTGTATAATTTCTTAGATATATTTTGACTGACTTAACAAATGTTAAGTCAGTCAAATATATTGTAAAAATATGCTAACAAGCAATTTTTATGTCACTTATCTATATCAAAACTGCTATAACTCAAAAAATAATTTTTTTCTTCTAAAAATAAAAATAAAACATTTACTAGAAACAATCATATTTTTTAACGTATCAAAAAAAATATGATTTGATCTAGCGGTGTGATATATTCATATTGTATTTAAAAAACTGAATAACTAATTAATTTTATTTTTATTTCTTATTAAGGTAGATAATTATTTTGTAGCTGTTGGAATGAATGGAAATCCTTTACAAGGTGCAGGTGGAATAGGAAAAGCTATGGCTGAATGGATCATTGAAGGCAGACCTACACAAGAACACTTGGCTTTTGATGTACAGCGATTTTTAGACTTACATAATAATAGAATGTATTTACAAGAACGAACTAAAGAAATCATTGGCCGGTTAGTAAATATATTGTTTTATATATTAATGTCAATGACACTTATATAATTATAAATATAATATAAATTATGATTTATATATGTTATGTTTTGTAATTCTAAACATTTAGCAATTCTTAAAATGTTATGTATTTAAATATTTTTTACATAGTAATTTTTTTGCATTTTTTCATTTATTGTGTAGTGGTAAAATATATTCTTTCTAGCTATTTTACAATATTTTACCAATATTGCCTTTCTAGCTATTTTAATTTAAGAATTTAAATAGTTTGAATATTTATATAATGGCAAATTATAATAAAATTAAAATAAATAACTTTATAAAAAAAATTTCTTCTTTTTCTTCGCCTTAACCCCCGCTACTTAGGGTCTGCTACCCTTATCTTAAACTTCCACTTGACATGATCTGCCACATTATCTATGCTCACATCAGTCATCCTCATATTGCATTTAATTACATCCCTCCATCCCTTTTGTGGTCTTCTACTACCTTTTCTTCCTTCAATATTCTTAATAATAATATTATTAAAAAATAAATTGTTAAAATATTTTTTACATTAGGCATTATGCAATACCATATCCTCATCAAAATGAATATAAAAATGCAAGAAAATTACGTTGTTCACCTTTATTCAGTGTATTAGAAAATCGAGGTGCAGTCTTTGGTACTCGAATGGGTTATGAACGTCCATTATATTTTGATACTACTTATAATGGTAAAAAAAAAGAAAGTTTGCTATCAATATCTAATGTCAATATTAATGAAATATTTTTCAAGTTAAAACTAATATCTAGTATTTTACTTTAATTACTTATGTAGGTAAAGGAAAACTTCCAGAATTACCTTCAGGGACATTTTACAAACCGACTTTTTTTGATTTTTTATTGGAAGAATTTTATGCTTGTAGAGAATCTGTTGGTATAATAGATATGTCTTCATTTTCGAAAATGAATATACAAGTAAGTTAATGAATTCTTAAACTTTTGTGAACTTTCTTTACATTGAAATTGCAAATAATTATCCAAGCTTTATTATTAAAGCTTAACTTTTTATTTTATTTTTTTGTGATATAATATACATAATGTGCTTAGGGTGGTGATATTATGACTGAATTTGAGGTAAATAACATATTTTTTGTAATATATTTCTTTATTATACATTTTTTTATTTTAATGAAAATTTGAACTCATATTTTAAAAGGTATATAATTTTGGTAGTTTTTGGCAGTTATGTTGTCAATTTTTTTATTAAGACTTGTATAATATTTAAATATAAGTTAAATAATTTCTAATTAATAAACATTACTTAATATTAATATTAGTTGAAGAATAAATTGAGATCAAATATTCTATTTTTTAGTCTCAGTGTGATGGTGTTGTTGAATGGCTTCAAAGTTTATGCACTAATGATGTTAATATACCAGTTGGTGGAATTGTTCATACTGCAATGCTTAATGAAAGAGGCGGCTATGAAAATGATTGCCTTTTAGTCCGTGAAAGAGAAAATAGGTTAATATATTACTTTTAAATAAATTACTTTTGTCTGAGAATATTAATTTTCACAGTTATTTGATGGTGTCACCTACTAGTCAACAAACAAGGGTTTTAGATTGGCTGAAAGATCATTTACCTAAAGATGAATCTATTCAGTTAGCTGATATAACTTCAATGTATACTGTGGTAAATGTTATAGGTCCAAAAGCTGGTGCTCTTATATCAGAGCTCTCATTGTCGGATGTTGACATTAATTTACAACCATTTACATTTAAAGTATGTCAAAGAAAATGTTGGTATAATAGTTGTACTCAAATAAATTCAATTGATTTTTCCTCAAGACTGTTAATATTGGTTATGCATCTGATGTGATGATGATGGCTTTTACTCATACTGGTGAACCAGGATATTGCTTATATATACCATCGGAGTATGCTTTACATGTATATGATCGTTTAATGGCTGTAGGATTTGACTATGGAATTCGAGATGTTGGTAGTTTAGCACAGAGATACATGAGAATTGAAAAATTTATTCCTTTTTGGGCAGAAGAATTGACTAGAGATACTACACCATTTGAAGCAGGGTGCAATCATATTGTAAAATTGGATGTGAGTACATAAATTTGTTCTTATTTCATTTCTATCTGTAATTTATGTCAGTATTTGAAGCAGTATTCAAATGAAAGTTTATATTGTTAATGAAAGTGTTTTTTAATGCTAATACTAGCTAATTTTAATCAAAGTTACATTTAGAATAAAACCACCGTTTTTTAGGCTTTTATTCAATAAAATTTTTAAAAATGTACTTAAAAGTTTGAGACTTAAAGATATTATCAGAATAAAAATTCATTGGAGTTCTTATCTGTAGATTAATCCATACCTCAAACATATACATAGCCTGACATTAAGTATAGATGTTATCTCTTAAGCTAAATTATTTAATTATTTTAATATTAGTTTATGAAGAAAAAACATTTATTTAAGAATTTTTGTATAGAAAGAATATTTTATTGGAAAATTTGCGCTACGTAGACAAAAAGACCAAGGAATTACTAAAAAATTAGTCATGTTTATTTTGGATGAATTAGATCCTGATACAGATATTTGGTTATGGGGTTCAGAGCCCATTTATAGGAATGGTCAATTTGTTGGGACTATTACTTCAGCTGGGTAAGTTATATATAATATTATTATTACACATTGTTTAAGTAATATTTTTTGCATATTCTGTAAGATTCACATATTGAATTGATTATTTAGTAGGCATATGTACTCAACTTAACAGGAAAATTATTTTGTGAGTACCTAAATAGTGAGTACCCGGGAAACCTATATTTTTACTCTATAAAATTACTGACAAAAATCTATTTTAAAAATCAATATACAGATCAAGAGAACTTTTTAAGATATGATTCATTACTAATATATCTATTTAAATACAAAGAAATACTAAATTAATTTACTATCATGAATTTATTTGTATATATAATTTTTTATATACAAAAGGTCAAAAAGTAAGGAACCAAGTCAATTTTTATGAATAGGAACTAGAAATTCTTTACCTTATTTACTGAACATTCTATATTTAAAGAACACCTTACTATTTCTAGTGATTGGAGTAAATTTATTTTATATTTCAGGTATGGCTTCAATTTAGGAAAACTTGTTGGTTTAGGATACATTCAACATACTTTTTCAGACAACAGAAATAGAAATAATATATCCATAACTAACGATTATATTTTATCTCCATCAGCAAAGTATGAAATAGATGTTGCTGGAAATAGATTTTCTGCTTCCCCAAAAATACATACACCATACATTAGTATGAATATTCAAAATATGTCCGATCAGTCACGATATATTCCTAAAATAATTTGTTGATATTGATGGATATTCTTTTAGTAAAGACGAAATTTATTTTGTTTACTACAAATTGCCTTTCATTAAATTATAGTTGTTATATGGTTTTAAGATATTTTATTATTGTGATACTGATGTTTTGTTAAAAATAATAACACAAAAAATTGTCAAGTTTTGACTTGTTTATTAATTGTTATATTATAAAAAGTCAAATAACAAATAAAATGTTTACTTCTTCTTCTTTCCTTTACCTTTCTTTTCAGCTGCTTTTTTGGCAGCTTCAGGGTTTTCAGCAGCTTCCTTTGCTTTCTTTTCTTTAATACCAACTAGTTTAGCTTCAATTCTTGCCTAAAACCATTAAACAATATTTAATACTCAATATTAAATTTAGTTCTTAAAACGAAATCTTCAAATATATATATGTATAGTTCATATGTTAAGTTTTTCTAAAAATATAAAAAACTATATTAATAAAAACAATATATTTAATTTAGTACAATTGATTCAAGAACCTCTAATAAAACAGCTATATAGGCATATAGAGGCACCTTTAAGGTTTGTACTTGTATAATATATTTCCATTTTTAATGAATTAAAATAACAATATTGATTGTTTGAATCAGTATATGATTGATAAAATAATTTTATATATTTGAAAAATGTATTAGTAAATACAAATAAATACAAAAGATAAATTTATCTTTTGTATATATTTTTTTTTTCATGTAATTAATTTAAAAATGTATAATTTTCTATTATTGATTAACAAATAAATTTTGCTACTTAAATTAAGGACTGCATAGTATACTGGATTAAAAAATACCAATTATTACGAAATCAATTGATGAGCCAGTAAGAGAATATCCTTCCCAATGATAAATTACATGAATAATAAAAAAAAAAATTGCCTTTAATTTCTAACTACTAAAATGGTCGTTACACCAGCTAACTTAAAGTCAAAGTCTTATCTGGTATATACATAGAAAATATAAGGAATAGTTTCCTGTTGCCTCTGCATTTATGACATGCTTCTTTATATTACTTTATTTTTTGTCATTTTAAAGCACAAAATATTACTAATAATTAACATTAATTTAATGCACTATCTATTGTAAAATGACCAATGATATATTTCTAAAAAAATTAAGAAATAATAGAACACAAATCAAATTTTATTATATGGCACACCTATGACTCGCACATTTAATAATGAGAATATAATGTGGATTTTAAAATGTGCAACAATTTATAATTTAAAATGAGAAATTGAAATATTTACCTGGCAAATAGCATTAAAGGCATTGAATTTCTTTTCTTCAGCAGTAATTGCTCTTGCTTCTGGTTCAGTGTTTACAGTTTGCTTAATTGGCAATATTTTACCTCTCAATTGTATGGCTGTTTTACGTTCTTCTTCCTAAAAAATTAAAATAGTGACATAAAATTGTAAATTACATAAATATATATACACACATTAAGTACTTACAGTAGCTTCTCCTTTCTTGATTTTATTTGTCTTACTCTTTAGAGGGAATAATATTAATTTGGAACGATATTCTTTTAAGCGTTCAATATTCACTTGAAGAGATTCTACACTTTTGTTTCTACGTCTTGGATCTACAGCAATACCAATAGTACGAGCAAAATGTTTGTTTAAACCAGCTCCCTAAAATGTATAGTTTTATAAGTCTTAATATACAAATATCAGAAGAGCTATAATTTTAAACTCTTCTCTTCTTCCTCGCCTTAATCCCAACTATTTGGGGTTGGTCATTCTTATCCCACACTTCCACTTGATACGATCTCCCATATCAGCTGTCCTCATATCATATTCAATAGTATCCCTCCATCTCTTTTTTTATTTTATTTTAAACAATAATCAAAATTAAAAAAGTACCTTTAGTTCTTGAAGAGTAAAACCTCGGCCAGCACGAACTTTAGTGTGGTATCTAATAGTTGGGCAATGAACTACTGGCCGCAAAGGACCAGCAGCAGGTTTGGGAGCTAGAGCTTTTGCTTTCTTGATACGATTTTGATGGCGTCTATATTTGCGAGCAGGTTGATTAAACCACGTCTTAATATAACGTTGCCAATCTTTATGAAAATGACCATTAGGTATCATATTATTACCACTTGGAGCCATTTTGCTTGTTTTTTAAATTACTCTTACCTGAAAAAAATTATAATTAATTTTTTTAATTTTATAAAAAAATTTTTTCATTTAATTTAAAATAGTTTATACTGAATAATAAACAACAAGCAATACTAAATTACATACATTAAAATATAATGAAATTATGTCACTCCAAATCTATGATTGGAATGGATAAAAACGGTATTAATAAAAATGCACTTACCGAAAATGTAGAGAATTACACGACGTTTACTTGCAACCCACAAAACTATGATGCTTGTTTATATGATAAGACATATCTAAATTAACCTAAAAATTAGCAGTTTAATATCATTAAAGTGTCTAGCCTGATCTTATGATTATCTGATATTTATTAATCGTTGTAGTGCAACACTGACTTAAAAACCCGCTGATGTAAAAATTTTTGTGTATTTTCCTATTGAATTTTTTGACGATCATATAAATGTAGATCGTATTGACAAATCGTCAACATTAGAGGGCCGTTGTTTGTTTGAGGAAGACGTGATCAAACTAGTTTAATAAAGCCAAGTAAATTCGTAAGTACTTACAAAATTTGTTTTACTGTTATTGTTAAGGCATTAGAAATAAAATAAAATATTTTAATAATAGTTACTATATAGAAATTATAATACATAATAAATGGTTTTGTTAGTTGCAATAAAATAAGTTAAAGCTCAATATTATTATATTTACGGAAACCATAATATTATGGAAGCTTATCTATTAACTTACTTCATTTTCATTATAAGTTTTGTGAAATTTACTCACGAAAGGTTATAATTTTTAAAATCATTTATCAGATATCTTATTCTGTAATTCTGTATTTTAATATAAATTTTATATCAATAAATAATAAGTATATATATACGTTTTTTGTAAAAAAATTCTTTTTTATATTTTTAACTTTATAACGCTATAACTTTTTGAACAATGTATGGATCAATATAATTATGTTTTTATAAATACATGAGGTAATTACCTATTATTTGGTATACATTTTTTTTATTTGACAATTTACCTGCCCACGGGGGGATTTTTTCAACTTTTTTCACAAAAAATTAACTTTTTCAACTTAACTTTTGAAAGTTTTCCCGTAATACTGATGTTTTTATATATATCTTAAATTAAAACCTATGTAATATACTTTATCATGGAAAAAAAATTTCAAACTTTATTTTGTCTTCAAGGTGAAAACAAACATCAAAGTTAATAAAAAATAGTTAGGCTCATGTATTTTTACTGAACAAAGAAGGTGGTCAATTGAATGGAATTGAGATTCTAGACAACGTAGAATATAGAAGATATTATTTAATAATATAGACACCGTGAATGTGTTTTTTAGAAGCGCATCAAATGCCATAAAACTATTTTAAGAATCATATTTTTAAATTATTAAAATGTTCATTTTCAACTTTTCTTTCTAAGTGTAAAGTTACTGTGACACGTCAGTTAAAACAAATAGTTACAGGTTCGACTTGCTGTTATTTTGCATTTTGCCTGAGGCTTCTTTCATCTTACAACATAATAAATACCTCTTAATTAACTATGTTACCGTTTAACTGTGTTAGTATCATTTTATCATTATATTTACATCAAGATTTATGAATGCACACATTTATTCCGATCGAAGAAAAATTTAACCGAGAAATTTAAAAAAAAAATGAATAAATAAGATATTTAATAATGTTAAAAAAGTTAAAAAAAAAACCCAGCACAGTGGTGATGTAGCATAGTTGGGTCAAGTATAATAATATCTGACAGTGATTAAAATCACTATCATAAAAAACGCTTCGATGAAAATTTGTAGATAGTGTTTAATTTAAAAAAATTGGTGGATTATTCCAAAAACTCTATGATCTGCTAATTATATTATATCCTTATTACTTATTTATATCCTGATTAAGATAAAGTATGTGCGAATGAAAAATGTGTATAAATATTATTTCTCATAAAAAAATTGTATTGATCCATACACTTTTCAAAAAATTATAGCATTATAAAATTAAAAATGTAAAATAGAATTTTTTTACTAAAATCTTATTTTTTTTTTTATAAATTTTGATGTTAGTTTTCACCATAAAAACAAACTAAAGTCTGAAATTTTTATTTTTCGTATTAAAGTATATAAGCTTTAATTTAATATGTATATAAAAGTGTCATTATTTCCGAAACACTTAAAAAAATTAAGTCGAAAAAGTTCGACTTTTTATATGCATTTTTTTAGTTGTGAACCCCACCTGTATATAGGTAAATGGTACGATTTAAAAAAAAAGTATGCCGAATTAAAGATGTATCTAAATATTATTTCTCATAAAAAATCGTATCGATCCATACATTTTTCAAAAAGTTATATAACTATAAACTATAAAGTTAAAAATATAAAATCGAGAATTTTCACACAAAAATAGCATTCGGAGCCATTTTCACTGTAAAGACAAAATAAAGTCTGAAATTTTTTTTTTCATAGTAAAGTATATTACATAATATTTAATTTAATTATAAATAATATACCAAATAATAGGTAAAGGCATCTTGCATCTATAAAAAAAAAAAGTTATATTGATTTGGTCATTTTTAAAAAAAAGTTATGGCAGTTTTAAGTAAAATAAATTGAAAAATGTCAAAAAATGGCGATTTTTAAATTTATAATTTTTTTGGAGATTTCCCCCATTTACGGGGAACGAGGAAATTTTTTTCAATCTTTGAGGGTAATATCTTTGGCTAGATACGATTTGTGATCTTTTTTCGTATTGTTAAAAGAAATCGGTTCGGTCAGAGCTGAGAAAAAGTAGTAACAGACAAAAAAAAACATATAGTAAAATTAATATCTAATATCTTCTCAGCTTCGCATCAAAGCCAAAATACGATTTTTGTAAAAAAATTCTTTTTATATTTTTAACTTTATAATACTATAACTTTTTGAACAATATATGGATCAATGTAATTTTATATGATAAATACTATTTATAAACCTCTTTCTTTGGACATACTTTTTTTTTAAATAAAACCATTTCCCTATATATATTTATATATATATATTACACTTATAAATCATAAAACTTTTAATGAGGATGTAAATAAGAAAATAGCAGATCATGTAGCTTTTGGAATAATCCACAATTTTTTTAAAATTAAACACTACAGATTTGCTCGAAGCGTTTTTTATGATAGTGATTTTAATTACTGTCAGATATCATTATACTTGATCCAACTATGCCACATCTCCACTGTGCTGGTTTTTTAAATTTATATTTATACTTTAATTATACGTTTATAAAGCTTACTTTTACAAAACAATTTAAAATTATTGAAAATTATTTCCAATGATTTTTTTAAATTTATATATTTGACACCCTATGAGTAAAATTGAGCTTTTCAGATGAAAATTTTTTTTTACTTTTTCAAAAACTTATATGCCTTGTTATTAAGTATATATATATATTTTTTTTGCTTATGCTTTGTTGTCCGTATTATATTAATTCTAATATGAAAAGTTCTTACTTGATACACCACCAGTATTGAAGAGTTTATTTATTTTAATTTAGTAGCAATTCTATCATATTTCTAAATTAAGGAAGTATATTTAACCGTTATTTTGATAGATCTAGTTGGATCTTGGGCTTTTTATGATTAATAAATGACACATTTAAAATGAATAAGTAAAAAAATTATTTTTCGTGTTATTAGTTACTTAAATTAATCGCTTTAAATTTTTTATCGAAATTGATAAATTTGTTTTTCTGATTATATTTTACTAATAAATCTATTCTTAAAAATTCTCACCAAAAAAAAATCTGATAACTAATTATTTAAAATTAAAAACTAGTACTCTAAAATTAGTACGATGATGTTATCTTATGTCTGTGCTAAACTTTAATTGGCGCTTTTTAAATACATTAATCTACAAAGATATTATAATTATGACCTTTGTATTTATTTTGCGAATATTAAGTAGTGTGTGACTATAAAATATGACAAAAAAAAGTGACATTATATAATTGTAATTTTTTTGAAATTTTCCCCCATTTACGGGGAACGAGGGAAATTTTTTCAATTTTTGAGGGTAATATCTTCGACTAGATACGATTTGTGATCTTTTGACGTATCGTTGAAAGATATCGGTTCGGTGAGAGCTAAGAAAATGTGGTAACAGACAAAAAAATATATATATATCATAGTTAAACCAATACCTTCTCAGCTTCGCATCGAAGATAATAAAGAACGAGTACTCAACTTGCACGGGGTAAATTATTTTCTAATACTGATGTCTATAACTTTATGATATTCTTGCAAGTAAAAGAGTAACCAAAATAACAAGAAACCAGCATATTATTAATATTGCTGTTATTTGCCTTATAAATACACTTTGGTTTATAATTAATAATACTCACTTTTAAAAAAAAGTCCAAATTTTCACGTACATGTATTGGAAGTTTTTAATGCTTGCAAGGGAAAATATTGATAAATAATGATAAAAATTTTATATTGAGGTATGAATTTTCAATTCTTAATATTAAAATTATATTATTTGTGTGTAAAATATATGTGCAAGATAAAAATATGGTAATTTTTGGATCATTTTCTTTAGTGCAGTTTACGAATATTATTTTAGTTTGCTAAAAATATTTTCTGAAGATTAATTTATGTGATTATAGTAGTATAAATTTTTATTCGTATGTTTACAATTAAATTTTTAAAAATGATAAGAAATTGAACATTAACGTTTACTTTCACCGATGAAAATGACGATTACAATTGGATAAACAAACGATTCATTAAACCGTGATAACTATAATTATTATAAACTGTTTACTTATGTTTTAAACATATTGTTTTTGATGAACCTTACCTAATACACCAGTTTAACTAAATGATTCTTGGATTAAAAATTATAAGAACTATTAGTTGCTATTATAATTTTGTATTTAATAACTAATTAAAACTTTTGTGACAATGTTTTGCCTTAATGATGTCAATGTTTTCTTTTTATTATAAAACCAATATAAATAGGTAAATGGATTATTTTGTGTATACATTATGAATTACTTAATAATTGAAATTTAAATAAACATTTAAATACTTAAAAATTATACTGTTTTTATATCATAAAATATAATAGTGTTTACTATGTTATCAGACAAAATAACATGTCCTTGCATAATGTTAATTGTATGATGTACAAATAGTGTATTTATTACTTATGCTTTCATATTTTAATATTATTGATAGTTTTATATGAACTCATATGAATCTATTAATAAAATTAATTTATTTAAATTCTTATATGAACAAGTCGTTTTTTAATTTCATAGTTAATTAAAATAAAACTATAAAATTTAAAAAGTTTCAAACGCCATACAAATATTTGTATCTTATAACTAAACAAAAAAAACTGGCAAATTTTCTCTGACAATTTTTTTTGTTAGTATTTATAGCTATATAATAGTTCTTAATCTTAGGAAATTTTATGCAATCAATATAGTTAATAAGACCCAGATATATATTAGATGAAAGAGTATAAAAAACGTTTGTTTTATTACAAAAATGAATAAGAATCTCACTAAATGTTTAGCGTTAAACTCTGTTGCGATATTTGCGTATTTATTTTGTTTATATTTTTTTATTCATAACTATATTCTGTATTTTTTTTACAGAATTAAAATAATTAAAAATTGATTTTTCAATTTCATGTATAGAAATATTACACATATTTAAATTATTACTGGTAAGTGTTTTGTAAACAGTTAAGTACACTATCGCTAGCAGTCATGTTTTCGTAAGTCGCAGGGTATACACTTTAATATTAAAGATTTGTTTGTTCTAAATGGAAGATTCTTATGGCGTTGGAAATTATTTTTTAAGTATACAAACTTATATACATGTATATTTATAGTATTTTTACAGGCTATACGTTAATTTTTAAAATTGAATCTGAATATTCGCCATCTACCCCTCAAAACACCACTGCTCTTATATAATATTCCATTTGTTAATTTATTTTAATATACATAATTTATTTCAATTACTCTTAATTATCGATTTCAAAGAATATTATTATTAGTTTACTTCTAAATGTATTTATTTATATAATTAAAGTTATCATTTTTTACTAACTCTTGTATTTTTCAAGGTCTAATATTAAAGGTATTCGAGAATTTACAATTATAAATTTACAATAAGGACAAAGTACAGTATTTTGATTAATATATCATAATAAGTCGTAGATTATTTTCCAGTAATATAATTTATTATTCAGAAAAATCGAGATAAAAAATAAACATTTTATTGTTGTAATTATTTGATATTAATTATAACATTAAATAATATTTAGCAGAAAAAAAATAGTAAAGACGAATGCATTAAAAGAAACCTACTTATGTAGATTTAAATGTGACACATAATATTTTTTTAAAGTCGTATTTATTAAAATAATGTTTTTTTTTAATTGCTTATAGCCAGAGTTCATAACTTAATACTAAATAGTTTAATTTAAGCGCTATAATGAACATTTAAAAATACTACTTTGACTTTTGACCACTTTGTATCGTATTTTTATGAATACTAGAGATACGTACGTACTTTACGCACATCATTTCTTTTCATTACATTTTATTCGTTTTTGAAATATTAAGAATATACAATGGTATTTCTAGGACTTCTAAAATGTCTGTAATATTGAAACTTATGAGCCCTACTAATAATTATTTGTTTGGTTTATATTAACTTTTAAAAATGTATTAACTAGATAAAAAAATTAATTTCCTAAAAAAAATGCTATTGGATCATTTTTTTCAATAAGAAACAGTTGTGGTTATATAAGAAGACGATATGTTGATCAATTCCTTCTTGCTAGGTGCCTTTTTAAAAATTGTGTTAGATATTATTAATTGTGATGCAAGAATGCATATATATTATAAAGATATATATATATATATACTATCTGTAAACTAGAGTATATAAAACATAAACTCTAATCAAGACTTAATTTTACATTTTGAACTTTTTTTTGGTAATTTTCTCTTGTTCATAAAAAATCAATTATAACCGACAATGATAATAAAATAATGTTATTGTGTTATATTTGATAAACTTATACTTCATCTAAATTTTAATTATAAATGATTTTTTCTTATATTGTTGTGAAGTTTTGAATGTATCTATCAAATATATAGTGTTATTTTCTAGAGTTAATGAAAAGTTGAATCCTTATAATGTTTTTTCGATTACTTGTCAATAAGAAATTAAAATTAAAATGTTCAAAAGTCAGCTCAGAAATTTGTTTAAATGACTATTAGAATCGATACATTTCAATGGTTTCTTGCTAATAAACTAATATATTATGTACATGTATTAGTACATGTTTATAATTGATTTAGTAAAAGTATTGAAGTAGTGAAAACAAAATAATTATTCAACTTACAAAATGGGACGTTAAATTTCAATTTTAAAAAATGACTACAAATTTCCCCCTTCTTTTCCTCGCCTTAATCCCAACTATTTGGGGTCGTCCACCCTTATCCTAAACTTTCACTTGACACAATCTCCTACATCATCTACGCTCACATCAAACGTCCTCATATCGCATTCAATAATATTTCTCCATCTCTTTTTTGGTCTCCCTCTACCTTTTCTTCTTTCAACATTCATTTATACGACATTTTTGTTTTTACAGTTTCCTATTCCCTCTCTTCTCATAACATAAACAAATCATATAAGTCTATTTGCTCTCATCTTATATATGTTTGTCCCTTATCTTATCTTCTCTAGTCACTACACTCATCCATCTAAACATTCTCATAACTGCTACACTCATTCTCTGCTTTACTTTCTTGTCAACTGCCGAATATTCTGAGCCATACATCATTGCTGGTATCACTATAGTCTTATAAAACTTACCTTTCAGCCTCATTGGAATTATTATATTCTTTTATTGCATAACACACACACAAAAAAAAATAAAAATACAAATATTAATTATTTTAAAATGTATATCAGAGATTTACTTGAATGTTTTATAATTTTTTGTCTAATGATTCGCGAAAAAAAAAACAAAAATGTTACTAGTTTGTCAGTTTTGGCAGATTAGTAAAACTCAATATGAGTCCCCCCTAAAGTATTCATTCTCCTTGATATGTATAACCACATAAAAGAAAAGATCCGAAAGTTAAAAGAACAAATAAATTAGGAAGGATTTTAAATACTTTTTAAACAGTTTTGGATATTTAAATCTTCAACAAAAAATTAACTATGAAAAAAAGTCAAAGTTTAACCTTTTTTATCCTAAGAAGTTCACCTATCATAATTGTGTTCAAAAGTTTGCTTTTTTTAATTTATAAACTTTAATCTCACTTTCATGAGCAACATTGCTCCTTTATTTAACTCTTAGACAGTTTTTAAATGAGGTATAAAACAGATTTTGCCGTAATTCTAAATGAATCCCATTACATAATGTGATCTGAACTACTTTTGTTTTCTTCTTAGACCTTTCCTTTCCATTTCCTATGTGATTTCTATATAAAAAAAAAAAAGTTAAATTATTTTCATTTTAGAAATAAAGGTTTAATAATAGTCTAAAACCGTAGGAATTCTTTATAAAAAAAGTAATACAAATTTTTACTGTAATTTTTACTTTTTTTAATAACTTCAAAAGTTATTAAAGATATCAAAACCTGGGGGACACTCAGTATATTATAAATACCAATTAATCATTTTAAATTATTTTATCATACTTTATTCAATTGTTTTAGAAAATGACCATTGAAAACGAATTAATAAGTCTTTGCATTGATGAAAGTCCGCCAAGGAATAAACCTTTGGTAGCAAAATATTTGAGGTGCGTATTGGATGAATAAATTTTGATTTAAATGGCAAATTCCTAAAATAATTACAATTTTTATATTTAATTTTTACATAAATATATCCGTTTGTACAATAAATTATTATTATTTTTGAATTAATTATCTTACAAAACAATTTTTTAATTATCAATGCCAAAAGTTTCATAGTGCACAGTAACATTAATTAAACAATTAAATAATCAAAAACAATCAAAAATATTTTAACATAGGGGCACTAAAGAGATAAGCCCTAAATTTTACAAAATTATTTTTTAATATCATCAAAGATAAAATATTTTTTTTTTGTTTTTTTATAATGTTTTAATTGTTGTGGATAACACAATTTTTCTTTTGTCTTTTTATTTTTATTAAGGTTTTTTTTTACTACACTAATTACCACCCAAATTTTTTTACTATTATTTGATCATTAAAAAAAAAAATGTAGAAGGATATAAAAAATTGTATTTAATTTGAAATACAATCTTTGTCTTCTAGTTTGAACCTCCTAAACCTATCTCATACCTTTGTCCTGGGCAACTGCTAATTTTTAAAAATTCATTATCGTGAATTATATTTTTTTTGCAGAAGTTTTGCATTCCCGGTATTATCTAAGTTATCGCCCTTTAATATTACTAAAACGGGTAGTTACTTAGTGGCGAATAAAACTGCTATTATACAAAAATATGGACCAGTAAGTTTTCTTAATTATGCTTAAATATTTTCTATATTTATTAAGTATACATTTTAGTTCATAAAATTATGTAAACAAACAAAAGCTGTATCAATATTTGATAATTTATAAGTGAAAATATTTTTTCTATTAAAATATTGAACATTGAACAGTATTACGCAAATGATTCATGTCACATGCTGGTATTCGAAATTTATGCTAATTATTTCATTTTTACATGGGCTATCATGTAAAAATCATATCATGCGCCTAGAAAATGATACTATTGATATATTATTAATTTTTGAAGTAAAGTCCAAAAAGATAACATAATTAATAAAAATTCTTATTGAATATTCTTAAGTACGCCTATTCTTTAATAGTAGAAGCTGCAATTACTTAAACAAAAACTAAATTAATGAATGTACAAAATAATTGATATAGATTCTTGCAATTTATGGGTAATATCGCAGGGCCATGTTAACATGTACTACATCTAACGACATAAAAAAGGTGATAACTAAATAAATGAATACAATTTATTTCAATGAAAGGATTTTATTTTATCGACTAATTCTAAATCTTGTAACTTCCAGTTGGTCTAAAATTGCCATCTCATTTCTTATTAAATTAATTAATTTTAATTACATTTTCTAAGTCCAACTTATTTTCCTTCAATAAATAATACATACAATTTATTATAATATATTGTATTTTATACAATATAAATTGATATAGTCAAACTAATAATGGTTTGATGCTTGAAGATCCCAGTAAAAATGTTTTTAAAATAACAAATTAACTTGTAAAATTAGAAGAAAATGGTTAATTTATATATATTTAATAGCAAAATATATACGAGTAATATTCTAATCTGTAAAAAATGTTTTCATGTATATATGATATTTTTCCGACTACTTAATACTTTTAAAGTACATTTAAACTAAATTTTCGAAAATTGGGATTCATTTTTTTAATGTTAATAATTATTTAATAATTAATTATTTAATGTTAATATTTCCTTTGTTTAATATTTGTATAAAATAAAAAAAAAAAGCATTATTGTAAAAGTTATTTTCTCGCTTATATATTTAATATAATGAATGTAAAAAAAAAATTTAACCTACAATTTTGATATACTTAACTGAAAATCGTGGAGAACAAGTTTAGACTTAAAAAAATATCGGAAGTTATGTTTTATGAGATTATATATTATTATTATTTATAATAATTATAAACTATTATACAGTTATTATCGTGTATACATTAATTGAAAGGTTCAATTATGTTTCACATGTTATTAAATTTGTTTTTGAATATAAATATAACATTAACCATGCAAGATAGAACGAAGTTAAGCTAAAAAAACGCATGTCACGAAGCATGAAACATGGACCTACACGTGCATTATCAGAATTTTACATTGGACTTGGAATAGAATGAAATTGTTGTAGTAGGAGATAATGTTATGTAATAGTTCATCAATAAACAATAGTTTTATATATCATTAATGAATAAATAAAGAATCAATCAAATTTTCCTCCCTTGAACTTTTAAAAAAAGATTAAAAAATTCAGAAGTATGTTTTTTTTTTTATATAGAATTGAATTTGAATTAAATAAATTCATAGTTTAAAAAAAAACTTTGGTTCGATAGTTGATTTTTTTTATTAGGCGCATATCAGGTTATGCGATTTAGCCATGAAGACTACCACATGTAATTTAGTAATTATATCTTTTAACTGAGGATGAGAAAACTATAATATTAAGATAATATATAACTAATGGATAAGTTCAAGTACATTGAATATTTGTTATAATTTATTTTAATATATTAAAAATTAAAGTAATTTTTGTCGTGAATTTTTCAGTAGGTCTCATATAAAATGAAGAATCACAAAGTTTTCAAGCTGTCTTGTTCTTTCGCTAAATATTAGTACAATAAAATTAATACTAAATAAAGACTTTTAGTGTGACCATTCCAACTTGACAAATTTTTTTTAAAATCGGCAGCTTATTTCATTTTGAAATGTTTTAAAAGTACTTTTATTAAATAATAAAATTTTATTATTAAACAGATTTAATGAGGGCTACTGATATTTTAGGGATTTCAATAAAAATAACTAATATTTAAACTTCAAATGAATTTATTCAAATTATTTGGTTGTTTCTATCAGTTTATAATATTATGTAAAAAGTGGTGCTAAATAAATGAATATACATACAATTGAAATAAAACAATTTATAATGGTAATGTGGAATATTATTCAAATAATATTTATTATAGTGTAATGTGTTTTGACATTGTAAGCAATAATATAAAATAGTTATTATAATAAAATTTTATTTAATGATATGTAGCATCGTTTTCAAGCAATAAACTTTTTCTTGTCTGAACTTTAATCTACATAAAATATTAAGTTATTTTTAATGTAGTTATTTGACTTATTAGGATGCCGAGATTGACATTAACTATACATTATTGAAACTGGATACACTAAAAGCGGAAATTCTTAGTAACAAACCATTTAGAAAATTAGAGTCAGATAATGTAGACGTAAAGATATGGAACCAGATCCTCGAAGATTACACCGATAAAGACGGAAATCGACCTACATGGTTAAACACTATTTGGCTATATGGCGAATGTTACGTTCATCGTCGTTTGTTTGAAACTTTCGAAACTAGGTAAATGACTAGTAAAAAGAACCCAACACAGTTGAGACATGGTATAGTGAGTGAACAGTATATTTAGACGAATATAGATTGATATCTGACAATGTTTAACATCATTATCGTAAAACTGTTTAATGCAAAAACATCCTTCTTGGTTTTAGACGCAGGTTTTTTGGAACATTTTTATAAAAATTGAACTGTAATTTTTTTTAAGGAATTTCGACGTTTTTTTTTACTTTGACAAACAATTTTATACGGAGGATAATTTTTTTTTTTATCATAAATTTCGATTCAAAGATGATTTAATTTTATGTAGGTTAAAAAGAAGCTGAAATGATTGCTTAATATTTAAATATAAAAGAAAAAAATTGACATAATGTTTTACTATGCTTCAACCCTCTTGAACATAGTTATGAATAGTGTTATGAACTTGGGGTGCTTAAATTCTAAAAGTAAAAAAAAATGTTATCGCTCTACTCGAAATAATGTACCCATATTTTTTATATTTATTTATATGCATACAATTATGTATAACATTATATAAATACGTTTTTTCTACCACTGTGGTATTTTAACTATAATTGTTATTTTATTTTTTGTAAATTGCTGTTTTAAATATAATTGCTATAGTAATTATTTATATAATAATATAAGGAAATATTCTATTTTTCTTTACAAAATTAAAAAAAAATTATGAAATCAGCTGGGGGTACTAATATAATTCCAAGAGGGTACTAAGTTGACAAAGTACACCCTATTTGCACCTAACATTTATGTCCTTAAACTTAAGTTTTTTTGTTGGATTTTTAAAAAAGTATATCGGTTGCAAAGTAATTGTATATATAATAATTGTATATATATAATATTATTTATCAAAATTTTGAATTTATTCAGTTTTCTTAAATGAGGGTCATACTAAAGTACTTATTAAACGAAATATTAGATCTGCTAAATTTACTATTTTTATTTAACTAGTGCTGTATTGGTAAAAGTTGATAAATACTCTATTTGTATAAAGCAATTTCAGTGAAATTGGGATTAAAATAAATAAATGAGATATACTATAAGAAAATTAAATATCATATGCTTTACAATTATATGATAGAAAATAATTAATTACATTACTACTCACAAACATATATTTGTTGAGTATAAGTATATTATATTATCATTACAAGTCAAAAAAATTAAAATTTTATTTCGTTTCATAAGGAATAATAAATATTAAATAAATAAGCTCTTAGTTATTAATTTTTTTTTTAATGATTCTTTTCTTAAACGGATTTTCATTTATTTATTTATATAAAACATCTTTTGATTCAAGACTACACATGGGATAACTATTAGTGTAAACTATCAAATACTATTAGAGATTTGAAGGATATACGGTGTATGCCCACTAACATTTTTTTTTAATTAATGTATTCTTTAAAATAAAAAAGGATTTTTCGCAAACACCACTGAATACAATAATTATAATACTACTAATATTATAAAATAAAATATATATGGTTTAGTAAATACTTGAGAGACTATGATCCTTTCTACGAGCAAAAAATGAAATCATTGGTATCTTGTGAAGATGCAATGGAGTTTTTAAGCGATTTTTTGATTGACTATTTTCAACGGACTAGCATACAATCTCGTCATTTACGAGAAGACCTTCCAAAAATTCTTAAATGTGCTCTTTGGGGAAACCGTTGTGATTTATCACAAACCGGTGGAGATACAATTATACAAACTGAAAGTCCTTTAAAGCTCGTTGACTCATTACAAAATCTCATTTTAGTTGATGAATCTTCAAAAATTGTTGATTTCCTGTGTAGTTTTAATCGTGAAGGCAAAGACAACAAAATTTTAGGTAAAAATATTTTTAATATTTATTAGTTTTTAAATTAATATTTTTAATATAGTTTTAATTTTATTTAATTAAAAATATTGAAAAAATGTGTTCTTAGAAAACTTAAATATTTTTAATTTATTTATTATTTAAAATATTCTTTAAAGATATTATATTGGACAATGCCGGCTATGAGTTGTTTAGTGACCTTTGCATGGCTGATTATTTTGTTACTTACAAAATTGTCAATACTGTGAGGTTTCATGGGAAAGCTATACCTTGGTTTGTGTCTGATGTTACACGTCGTGATTTTTTTGATACTATCGATTACGTAGCTAATAAAAGTGGAACAAAATCTATGAAACAACTTGGAAAAAGATGGGAAGGATACATTCAATCTGGTATGTACATTTTATATACAACTCTTTATTAAACTTGAGTATTCTTAACTTTTCTTAAATTTTGTTTAATAGAGACACTTTTTATCTCAAAGTATTGCTCATGCTTAATATAGTTTATTATAAGAATATAGTTTAAAACAAACTATATTCTTCATGTCTATAATGTAATAAAATGTTTTACGTTATTCGCAAATGCCTTTGTATTTTCTATATTTTGTTCAAAATGACGGAAAAACTTGTAGAAGATTTGTAAATCTTAAAATTGTTTACTTTAACTTTTGCTTGTAAAATTTAAAGTTTATATAAAAGTAAATTTATATATCAGCAACAACAAAAAATGAGTGTTATTAACACGCTTATATTAGTTTCACCTGTATGTATGTATGTATGTATGTATGTATGTATGTANTTTGTAACTCTCCAAACGCCACGCGTTATCGCATATTCCGTTGTCTAGACTAGACTGTTATACGCATTCACCCCTCCCCACGCCTCGCTCACAATACGACGGTACACTATTCCTATAAAAATTTATTTTTAGTTATCGTACCCGTACACGCGTGCTTGTCATCAATATTATATATATGTAAACAAATTTTTATTTTGACTGACCAATAACGCCCGCGTCTAATGCGCCTTACGTATATATATATATATTCCTACCGCCGTTTATACCTCGGGTATAACGTTAGTCCGACCCGCCCGGCCATAAAACACAGCTATACTTAGTGCATGATACTTTTACGTAGTTAAGTCGCATTATTTGTATAAATATATATATTCTAATTACTATTAAAATTAATATATTAACACGATTTATTCTAATTAAGAGATATAAAGTATTCATTCCGATTACGAGGGATGATTTCCGTATCGTCATTTTTCGTCACTATCTCCACGTTCCGGGAGTGAGTAATTTACGCGCCTGCTGTTTTCTTTGGATGTGGTAGCCGTTTCTCAGACTCCCCAGAATCGAACCAACCCTGATTTCCCGTTACCCGTAACAACCATGATATTGATAGTAACTACTATCATAACATGAAACTAAAAAGTAAAAAATAAATATAGTTTAAAAAACTAAAAAAACACGCTTTTAAAGTACATCGAACTAAAAAGTTAAAAATAATTTTTAAAATAATTTTAAAATAATTATGAACAAAAAATACTAATATTATTGTGATAAAAGCGTGGGTGCTTTGTGCCATATTTTTCGTATATTGAGCGCCCGACGCTTTTATCACAATAATACTAGTATTTTTTGTTCATAATTATTTTAAACTTATTTTAAAAAATATTTTTAACTTTTTAGTTCGATGTGCTTTAAAAGCGTGTTTTTTTAGTTTTTTTAAACTATATTTATTTTATAAATAATTTTGTTCTTCTCAAAATAACTTATAATTGCCCTAGAACAATGTGTGATGCCAATAAAAAGGGCATATTGAAAAAATGGTATAAAATTTGAATTTAAACTTTCATAACACATATTTTGATATATTAATAAAAATTGATAAAAGACACTATAACTCACTTTTAAAAGAAAAGAATATTGAAAAATAACGTCAAATTTGAATTTAGTGACCTCAATAACACGTTTAACAATCTTTTTTCTACTCAAAAGTTGAAAGCTTGACTTCAAAAAATTTTTCCTGCTAAAACTTTGTTTTAGAACACTATTTTGATTGAAAAAAACTAATTATAATCATATGGCTATTTTTTATGTTAAACGTCCTCGAAATGTATTGTTTGATGAAGAGATTTATGATTATGAAATAAGCGTAATCACAAAGGTACAATTTTATAGGGAAATACTTTTTGAACTAATTAAAAATACTTAACCAAACTTTTGGAAAAGATAATTTTCAATGACAACAAAACCTCGTTTTTGAAAAAAGTAATTGTTACGTAGTATTGAAATGACAAAATATATGTTTTATTGCTTTCACATGTGACATATGCAATACTGAAATTGCTGTTTTTATAAATTACTAGAGATAATTATGGTATATGATTACTTGTATAATGATGTATCTACGAAGGAGAGTCTTTGGAGTCAGGACCCCTTATAGACATAGAATAATAGTATTGATAGTGGTGGATAGTGGAGAGGTGCAGCTCCTCACTACTTTACGTTTTAATAACTATCTGGACCCAGTGGAGCTAAAACTGAGGGCAGTTGCCTCCTTGATCAAAATACGATGGGGCAAAAGTATCATTATGACTAAAAAATAAAATTAATTATTATTATTTGGGTTAAGTTAAAAAAACGTTTTTTAATAACTTCATTAAAAAAAAAAATACATAATATCTGACAGTGATTACAATCACTATCATAAGAAGCGCTTCGATACAAATCTGTAAATAGNAAAAGGAATAAACAAAGACTTTACTTTAAACAGTAAGCCGGACAGCGACAACCGAGTACTGAGACTGATGAATGACACAAGGCACTGGAGTCGACTGACCACGATGGTCAGGTCTATTGGGTTTTTATAATAATTACACCTATTGCCGATTTGGCAATAAATATTATTTGTTAATTCATCAGTCTCAGGCAGCGGATGTGCTGTCTGTATTTTATTAAAATAATTCTCACGATTATGAAAACGTGACACCATCACATCCACTCATGTCTTTTTGGTGCCACGTCCCCGTGGTAATGAACAATTCAAATGAACAAATAAAAGAATATTTTATGAGAATAAACAAAATAATTTAACTTAACTAATTTAATTTACATTTTAATTTTCTATATATTTTTTTGATCCGCTTACTTTCCTACATTTGGTGTATGATTTGGTTGTGGAACGATATTGTTCTTTTTGCTTTTCTTTTGTAGTCCTTGATGTTTTGATTAATGATCAGGCTGTATAGATTGTTTTTAATCTTGCTTTGTTTTCAGGGGGGATTTGCTTGGAATAAAGCTTGTTGGGTAGTAGGAAGTTTTTGCAGGGCTTGAAGTTTTATTATGTTACTTCTGATTTCGGTTCAATAATATTGTTTAATGACTTCTGACCAATCATATTTGACGTAACTTTGTAAATATAATCGTCGGGCTTTTTATTTCTTCCGCTTGAATCAGTTGTGTGAATGCTATCGCTGTTATGCCCATGCACAATAGTCTCAACGCTGTGGTTTTTATCATCATTGTCTCTATTGTAGTACGGTTTTAGTCGTCTAATGTGTATGGTATCCTTCACGACATTTTTATTTAGGATTAGTTCTACTTCATAATTTACGTCATTTATTTTATTAATTATTTTAAATGGACCACGATATTGGTGGCCTAATTTTGCACATTGGTTTTTTATTATAAAAGGAAATTTGACTAAGACTAATTGACCTGGTTTGTATTCTAAGTGTTTGTGTGATAAATCATAGTTGATTTTCTGCGTTTTTTGAGCTTTTGCTATTATGTCTGGTAGTTTCATTCTAACATTATGTAAGTCTTCCAGCGCTTTCTTTAGGTCATGTGATAGAGGCTGAGGGATTATTTTGTTGTCTATAGGCTGTGCAGCATGAAATCCATGCATTAGATAGAATGGCGAAAATCCAGTTGTAGACTGCGGTGTAGTGTTGTAGCTAAAAGTGACAGCTGGTAAATAGTGTGACCATCTATTCTGATTGTTGTCTTGCATATAATGTCGTAAAGCTGTACATAGCGTCTCATTTGTTCGTTCTACAAATCCTTGAGATTGAGGCGAGTAGGCTGAGCTGAACTTCTGTTTGATGCCTAAGTTGTCACAAACTTGTGCCAGTTCCTTATTTTTAAAGTGAGTTCCCCGGTCACTTGTTATAGATCGAGGGCAGCCCCATTTGAAAATTAATTCGAAAAGGAATTTTATGACAGACTCGCCATCTGCAGAGCGAACTGCTTTGGTGAAAATATACTTGGTCGTGTTGCAAGCTGCTACTATTACGTGTTTCTTTCCATTACTATTGCATAGTGGCCCGAGAAAATCAATAGTTACTCTAGATAACGGAGTTCCATCTATGACTGGGATAGGCTGTAATAATCCTGTAGGTTTCCCTGTGGCTCTCTTGTTGATTTGACATGAATGGCATGATTTGATATAGGCTGCCGTGTCTTTCGAAAGAGAAGGCCAATAATATTTTTGCTGTAGCTTATGTATAGTCCGTGATATACCTGCGTGTCCTGACGTTGGACTTTCGTGGTATGCTTTTAATATTCTAGCAGTAACTTCTTTGGGTACTACCAGTAAGTTATAGTTGCCTATATTTTGATTATATGATTTAAAGTATAATACGTTACATATTATGGTGAATTTCCGTGATAGTCTATTTGTTTTCTTATCTGATTCTTTGCCTTCTAAAGCGTTTCGAATTGATAAGCAAAAAGGGTCTTTTTGTTGCTTTTCTGCAATAGAAAATTCTTTCTCTTCTGTGGCTGATAACTCTTGAATGTTGCCAATACATTGAACTTGAACATTCGGTTCGTGACCACTCTCATATCCGAATATTGCTGAGTCTATTATGTGTTCTAAAGAGTATCTGGATAGTGCATCCGCCACTACATTATCTCGCCCTCTAGTAAATACTATTTTGAAGTCGTAATCCCAAAGTTTGATAATTAAGCGAGATATGCGGGCTGACGGATTTTTTAAGCTGCGGTAATATTTTAAGCTAATGTTATCACTATATACCGTAAAATGTCTGGCGTAAAGGTACTCTCTGAAGAATTCGATAGCAAAGGTCAGACCTAGAAGTTCTAACGTAGTAGAGCTGTAGGTTTTTTCTGATTCTAACAGCTTCCGAGAGGCATAACCTATGACTCTTGAAATGTTGTTTTCGTCTGTCTGTTCTAGCACTCCACCTAGCCCTCGAATACTTGCGTCAACGGTCAAGCTCGTTGGTCTATCATCGTTAAAGTGTGCTAGAATAGGTTTTGATGTTAATAAGGTTTTCAGTTGTTCAAACGCTTCAGTATGTTCTTGTTGCCAGTTAATTTTCTCGTATTTTTTTGTTTTTGTTAACTCTTTAAGGCAATTAGCGATCTGTGCGAATGATTTTATATGTCTACGGTAAAATGAACAAAGTCCTAAAAAGCTTCTAACGTCTTTANTGTCTACGGTAAAATGAACAAAGTCCTAAAACGCTTCTAACGTCTTTAACCGTTTTGGGGCGGGGAAAGTCCGTTATGGCTCTTATGTTGCGGTCCAACGGTGTTATGCCGTCGCGTGTTATCCGAAAGCCTAATAGGTCTATTTTATCAGAAAATAAAATACATTTACTTGCTTTTATTTTGAGTCCAATTTTGTCAAGAATTTTAAATACTTTTTCGAGATTTTCCAAGGCTTCTGGAAAACTCTTTCCGAAGCATGCTAGGTCATCTATATAGATCACAAGTGATTTATATAACAGTTCTGAGAAAGCATTGTTGACTATTCTGCTGAATATTGCTGATGAGTTGCGAAAACCCATTGGTAATCGGCAAAACGTCATTAAGCCACACGCACTGGTGAATGAAAGTAAATGTTGACACTCTTCTTTAATAGGAATTTGAAAAAAACTATTATTAAGATCTAGACTTGAGAAGAATTGTGAGTTTTCTAGTGCTCTGAACAAATCTTGAGATCGTGGAAGTGGATAGTTGTCAGGTTCAACTCTTTCGTTTAAGTCCTTGTAGTCTATTACTAGACGATGTTGATCTTTTTCTTTCTTTTTGACGAGAAAAGCGTTTGCTGCATATTTTGACATGGCGTGTTTAATTATTCCTACGTCAAGTAATTTATCTAATTCTTTTTTCAAAATGTCTCTTTGAGCAGGGGATACTCTATGTGGAGCATTAAATTTTGGTTCTTTTACGTTTTCCTTTAGTTTTATTTCACATGGCGGTACTTTTGCTGGCTCTAATCTAGATGCGTCCGTAGAAAATACGTGTAAGTATTTTTTCACTAGGTCAACTACTTTAGCGTGTTGTTCTTGGGATAAATGTGATGATATCTTAATAGGCGTGTTGTCATTGTCGGTTAATTGCTCTTTAATTGTTTCGTTATGCATAGCTGTGTGAACAGTTGACAATGATGTTGCTTTGTCCTGTATCATCGTTTCTGTATTTGGGTGGCCGTGGCTCGTGGCGTTAGCTACTCCGATTTCATTGATAATTGCATTATCGTTTTTTATGCACTGTTTACTATGCTCCACGTGGAGCTGTACTGACTGAATAATTTTTTTTAATGGTAGAAATTCGTTTATCTCTACTATATGCTGCGGTATGTACTTTGATGTTTTTGTAGTCGGCTTGCCGGGCCGCCAATGAGTACCATTATTTACATGATATAGTACCGCAAAATTTCGATCACCCGTTCCGTACATTACTCCGTATTTATGTTTTTCAGAATAAATGTACGTGTCCATTGAATAGTGATTTAATATGCTGGCAATTTCTTCATCTGAAAACCAATAGCCTGGGACGTCTTTTATTTTTAATAACACCAATAAATCACAAAGTGTGATTTTCTTTTGTTTAGATGAGCTAATTGCATTGCAAATTGCATGCAATGCGCAATTGTTGTCTTCCGCAACATTTTCGCCCATTTGATATTTTTCGAAGACCTCCCGTAGTTTTGCTAAACGTGTGTTGTCAGCAAATTTATTCTGTGCGGCTATTTGTGTTGTGAGTGTAGAAATAACGTTCTTACTGTTCACGTTATTTGTATTGTTTTTTTTTATTGCGACTTGGTCGGCGTTGTATATTTTCGTAGTTATAATATTTTTTATAATCATCAAATTTGAATTAAAGTTAATATGAGCCTTATTATTGAATAGAAATCTGTTTCCCAATATGAGCGAACTTATTAAGTTATTTACAACATAGACGTCTACATCAAACTGCTCGTTCTCAATGACGATTTGAATAATAGTTTTTCCTATTAAATCCAAGGGCTTGTTATCTGCTCCGGTTATTAGCATATTTTCAACCTTTTTAATGTTGTATCCTTTAGCTAATTCCGCGTTTAATATATTTAGATTTGCCCCGGTATCTATAGTGACTGTTATTTCTGCTTGGTTTAATGTGGCTATGATGTACAATGCTTTTGCGCTAGAATATTGACTTGTCGATTGTACGTACTCAATTTTATTGCTTCTATTAACTTTATTTATAATATTTTTTGATTGATGAGATTCTATTTTTGATTTTGCTAAGGTTAAAGGTGAACATATGTCCTTAGCATGAGCGTTTAACCTAAAAGCTAGTTTTTTGAGTTGCAATTTTTTGCTGTGTGATTTTGGCTCTGGCATAATTGACACTTTGTGTCATCTGCTTCCTTTTTTCTGGATCTGCAGACATTTGCTTCGTGGCCGTATTTTTCACAAATTTGGCATTGAACTATTAATTTTTTGTTACGGAAACAATTCTCAGTAATGTGGTTAGTCCTGTGGCAAATATCACATTTTCTGTTTTTGCCGGACGTGTTACCATTAAATTTTTTTACTGTATTAGTCCGTGATTTTTGAAAATCTAAAAGTTCTTTGACTTGCCTTTTTAATTGCTCTAGCTCATTTTCTTGTTTTTTATTTGACATGTGTTGGATTTGTTCCTTAAGAATGTCTGTTCTAATTTCTGAACTAGACTTACTTTTATCGCCTTCTATGAGAAATTCTGTAGTCTCCCATTTTCTTATGTTCTTTTTTAGACTGTCCAAGGTGTCGTTTTCCAACATCGAAACCATTCTTAAAATGTCGGGGCGTAATCCCTTCATAATAAGATGTACTTTTTCTTTTTGTGACATGTCTTTATTTATACGTAAGCATAAAGCTTCCGCTTCATTTAAATAAGAGCTTACGGATTCGTCCGGTTGTTGATAGCGTTTTTGTAATATCATTCTTATCATGTCTGTTTGAGCTGTTGGCTCAAATTCTAACCTTATTTTATACTCTAGATCTTCCCACTTGATTTGGCCGACGGTGTTTTCTTCTAGATTTTCATAGAAATGTAAAGCCGTACCTTCTAAGAAAGCTGGTAAAAACTGAACTTTTTCTTCGTCGTTCCATTCATTTATAATGCTGGCCCTCTTGTATCGCTTAAGAAACAGGTCTACACTTTCGTGAACTTCTCCTCTAAACTGACCTGGCTTAAAGAATGGCTTTCTACGGTTCTTGATGTCATTATTAGCCATGTTTTTGGTATGTGGTACTGTAAAAGATTCGTTAAGATCCACAACGAAATCTTCCGGAAGCCACTGACCTTTGATGTACCTAACCAAGCGGTCTCTCTTTTGATCTAGAGTGCCGGCAGTGGTTAGTTTTCTCTTGATTAACTCAGATATGGCTTCGTTAGAATTTAGCTTGTGTGCCCAACCTGTTTTGTAAGATGGACGTTCGTTTTCTTCTGACGATGTTGGATTAAGCTCTATGAGTGATTTTGTGTATTCTTCTTTGGCCATCAAGTGTTGGATAAGTTGGTTTAATAATACTTTTTTTTCTTATACTATAACAACAACCCTAACGTAATATATACGTTACCTTTGTTGGGCGCCACTCTGTCGTAACACAGGAAAGAAAATGATATAAGATAAATGTGTGTAAGTGTGTAACTATGTGTACGAAGATGAATATGAGGAGGTGGTGCCTGCTGTCTAGGTATTCACGTGCGTGTTGTCGTACAGCAGTCACCGTGCTCGGCTGACACTCCGGGTTAGCTGTGGGTGTCGAAAGGCTGTTGTTATAGGAAGGGAGAATAAGAGTAACACCTAGGTATGAGGTGCAGACGAAGTGCAAGACACAAATACTAGGCGTACCAGGTGAGGAAAGATAACAGAGTACGAGGTGCAGACGAAGTGCAAGACACAAGTACTCTGAAATGTCGAAGAAAAGAGTATATAGGTTAGAAAAGGAATAAACAAAGACTTTACTTTAAACAGTAAGCCGGACAGCGACAACCGAGTACTGAGACTGATGAATGACACAAGGCACTGGAGTCGACTGACGCCGATGGTCAGGTCTATTGGGTTTTTATAATAATTACACTTATTGCCGATTTGGCAATAAATATTATTTGTTAATTCATCAGTTTCAGGCAGCGGATGTGCTGTCTGTATTTTATTAAAATAATTCTCACGATTATGAAAACGTGACACCATCACAATAGCGTTTAATTTTAAGAAATTGGTGGATTATGCAAAAATCAAAATTAACTCTTATTTTTTGTTCTATTTCGACTGCCATTTGCACATAGAGGAAAAGCCGTCGAGACAATTTTTTTTTTTAACTTATAGTACTTAACATAAGCTTTAATTTAACATATGTTCATAGGACGTAGTGTTTAGTTTAAACATTTAAAAAATTTGAAAACATTGAGTATTTTGAAAAAGTTGCAACCCCTGGGGGCAAATAAAAGGTTAGATTTTCAAAAAAATTATATCAAATGAAAGTAAAATACCTAATGTGTCTATATAAAAAAAAATTATTTTGGTACATTCGCTTTTCAAAAAGTTAAGGCAGTTTTAAGAGAAAAAAATTTCAACATTTATTGATTTTGAAAATTTTAATTTTTTTTGGAGATTTCCACGATTTACAGGGAACGAGGGAAATTTTTAAAACATTTTAAGGGCAATGACTTCAACTAAGTACGATTTGTGATATTTTGACGTATCGTTGAAGAAATCAGTTTGGTGAAAGCTGAGAAAAAGTATCAACATATACAAAAAAAATATATCATGGTAAAATTAATACCATCTCAGCTTCGTATCGAAGATAAAAATAGTTTCTTATCAATTTCATATTTTGTGAGTATCCCAATATTATCTTTGAAGAATTTTATTACTGAAATAAAATTTAAATTAACTTTTCATCAAAGATTAAATTTGTTTTTTTTTCAGTATTTCATTTATATATTTCTAAATTTTAATTATTAATTTAATTAAGTTATTCTGCTAAAAAAGTTTGATATTGAATAAAAGTTTGATATAAATTGAACTAAACAGTTTTTAGAGGTTAATGATTAGGTATTTTTCTTTTATTTATTGTAATAAATATAAAAAACCCAGCACAGTGGGGTCGTGGCATAGTTGGGTCCAGTATAGATGATTTCTGACAGTGATTAAAATCACTATCATAAAAAATACTTCGATGCAAATCTGTAGATGGTGTTTAATTAAAAAAAAAAAATTTTTTAAAATAGCATATTTTTGAATACGGTAGCCATTTGCGCATAGAAGATAGGTCGTCGGGGCAATTTTTTTTATTTTATAGTACATAAAATAAGCTTTAATTTAATATATGTTTAGAGGACGCAGTATTTCCGGAACATTTTCAAAAATTAAGTTGAAAAAGTTATTTTTTGTAAAAAAGTTACTATTTTAAATCCCCCCAGTGAGCAGAATAAGTGTTAGATTTTCAAAAAAAATTATATCAAATGAAAGGGAAATATCTAAGGTTTCAATACAAAAAAATATTATTTTTATTTGTTCATTTTTGAAAAAGTTATGGCAGTTTTAAGTACAAAAAACATCCCGATAAAAGGTAATTTTTATCGCAAACATTACATTTTTTTTTAAATTTTAACAGCAATTTTCACATAGTAGATAGGTCGTCGGGACAAATTTTTTTTTTTCATTTGATAGTATATAACATAACCTTTGATTTGATATATGTTTAATGGACGCAGTATTTCCGGAACATTTTCAAAAATTAAGTTGAAAAAGTTAGTTTTTGTAAAAAATTTGCTATTTTTAATTCCTCTTGTGAGCAGAATAAGTGTTAGATTTTCAAAAAAAAATGATATCAAACGAAAGGAAATTACCTATAGTTTCAGTATAAAAAAAAATTATGTTGATTTGTTTGTTTTTGAAAAAGTTATAAGAAAAAAAAATGAGAAAAATGGCAAAATTTACCGATTTTTAAATTTGAAATTTTTTTTGGTATATTTCCCCCATTTGCGGGGAACGAGGCAAAATTTTTCAATTTTTAATAGTAATGTCTTCAACTAGATACGATTTGTGATCTTTTGACGTATTATTGAAAGAAATCGGTCCAGTGTGAGCTGAGAAAAAGTGACAACAGACATAAAAAAAAAAAAAAAACACATCATAGTAAAATTAATACCTTCTCAGCTTCGCATCAAAGCAAAAAAAATTGCTTAACCCGCTTTTTGGCTTAGTAACAATCAAGGAGACCGAGAATTTTAATCATTAAATTTTTGTCCCCATGTAAAAAATAGTTTCGGCGCCTCTGTCTGGACCTCTCTCCTTTGAAAATTTCTAAATACAGTACTGCGCTCGTTTCGAATATAGACTGGTTTTAGCAAGTTAACTGCGCCCTCTAATAAGTTAGGTTGTGTTGTTAAAATAATAATAGAGCATGGAGAAAACTTGGATCTTTTCAATGGTTTTATTTTAGTTTCGAGTGGTTTGCTTTATGAAAGTACGCATATTTATCGCTTCATCAAACTAAATAATTTATAGTTTTTGATATTTTGTTTAGATAAACTTCTTGTTCAGATAAACTTTAATTTATGTAATACACTTCTAATATTTTTAGCTCCAGAGTTTTTTCCAAACTTGTGTGCTATTAAAAATTATTTTTTTCTTTAACAGATCAATGGAAATTTGAAAACGAACAGTTTTGGACTTTACCATTCCACTTTGGACAAATAAAATCAATGGATCCTGAATTATATGAAAAATTATCTGAGTCTATTTTGATAATATCTAAAGGAGATCTTAATTATAGAAAATTAGTTGGAGATGTATTTTGGGAGCCTACAGTTCCTTTTAGTCAAGCTGTTGGAAGTTTTAAACCATCTAAATTAATCGCTCTAAGAACACTGAAGTCAGATATTACGTGTGGCTTACCTGAAGGTTTAGCTGAACGTATATCTCAAGCTGACCCAGACTGGTTGAAAATTGGAAAATATGCTGTTATTCACGTTGATGGTGTTTAAACCAATTGGAAGTACAATTAGTAATTAGCTTCGAAGATAATTAAAATTAACTATTTTTTATTTGAAATCTTACTATTTAAGAAGATTATATGACTAAATCTTACATAAATAACTTATTATATTTATAGCTGAAACTTTTCTACGCAATTAAATTTTAAGACATATACATAAATGTTTCAAATTATTCCATTTTTTTTTATTTCACTGTGGGAATTAAATCTGACGAATTTATAACTGTTCTTTTAATGTTACCATTTTTATTATTACTATTATTAATGTTTGTTATTTTACAAAAAAAAAAATTGTTGATCTATTAAATTATTTTTGCATTTTAAAGGAAGATTAATGATAAAGTGTTTGAATGAAAATAATTTTCAAATGATAAAAATTTGTGTATGTCTGTATATTTTATATTATTTCTTAATAATTAATATTTTTTAGAATTATATGCATTTATCAATTTTGTTAGGTTATTTCGAACACATCATCAGCCAGTATAAATATTTATTGAACGTCATGAAAACTTAGTTATGTGTTATTAACATAGTTATAATTTTGTAGGGTTCACTACCCTTAGAACGAAAAATTTCTTCGATACTATTAATCCTATGACAAAGTTTATTCTAAAACTCTAGTCATAAAAATATTTTTTATGGTAGATTTTTTTGCAGTTCATAATACAATACGTTTTATTGTGTTTGTATTATGTAAATATTTTATATTTGCGGTTCGATGCATAAACAAAAAATTGCCAACATTTTAGAGGGGACTAGAATTACTCACTGGTGCCTCTAGCGAAACGACTAAATTTCGTTCCCAGATAGATTCTACCTTTTACGGTGCTGATCTGGTTAGATATAAAAAAAAAGGTGATTAGTAGTGTTTAGTTAAGTAGACGTTAATAATGTCGTAACACAATAAGAGGGAAGGTGTAATGTAATGCGTACGAAGATGAAGATGAGGATATGGTGTCTGCTGTCTAGGTATTCACGTGCGTGTTGTCGTACAGCAGTCACCGTGCTCGGCTGACACTCCGGGTTAGCTGTGGGTGTCGAAAGGCTGTTGTTATAGGAAGGGAATAAGGGTAACACCTAGGTATGAGGTGGAGACGAAGTGCAAGACACAAATACTTTGGGTATAGGAGAGGACAAAGAACAGGGGTAGCCGAGTATGAGGTGCAGACAAAGTGCAAGACACAAATACTGGGCGTACCAGGTGAGAAAAATAACAGAGTACGAGGTGCAGACGAAGTGCAAGACACAAGTACTCTGAAATGTTGTGAAAGAGAGTAGATAGGTTTAAAAAGGAAAATACAAAGACTTTACTTTACTTTAGGCAGTAAGCCGGACAGCAACAACCGAGTACTGAGACTGATGAATGACACAAGGCACTGGAGTCGACTGATCACGATGGTCAGGTCTTTTGGGTTTTTATAATAATTTGAACTATTGCCAATTTGGCAATAAATATTATTTGTTAATTCATCAGTCTCAGGAAGCGGATGTGCTGTCTGTATTTTATTATAATAATTCTCACAATAATGGTAACGTGTGACACCATCACAATAATGTGAAACATTAATATAGACTATACTACAAAGTACACAAGTATTAATAATATCAAGTAAAAAATAGTTTCTTATCAGATGTCTATGTTTAGCATCAGATTCTCGCTGGACTAGCTCGTGTGTTACACAGAGTGACAAACACTAAGATACTTTGACATCAATGTGAAAAAAAAAATCAAGCGATGCTGTCTTCAGACCTTGGATACTTCTTAATGTAAACTATTTTTTGTAGCTATTTTGCTGTAGTTAATGTCATCACTTTTACCGTAATAATAACAAATAAAAATATGAAATTATCCTAAAAATATGCTTAGTACTTCAATATACTTAATAAATAAGCTTTAAAATTGTGAAAAAAATTTTTTTTTATTTTTGAATTTCGGAAAAAATTAACATAGTTTAAATTTATCAATTTGGACACACTGATTTACCTACCTTAAAATGGCTGACTGATTTAATAACCTCTTTATATATTAGTTGTGTACATTTTTATCAGTGTCCATTCTGTATATTCTCATAAAATATTCAAAATTCCCTTTAATAGACCTAGGACACTTCTTAAATAAACAAAAATTGGTAACTATATTGTGTAGGAAATGTTATCATTTTTACTCGTGATAACAAGTAATTTTTTTTTTTTTTAATGAGAAGTTATCTCATAAATCTATTATTAAAAAAAAAACCCAGCACAGTGGTTACGTGGGATAGTTGGGTCAAGTATAATGATATCTGACAGTTATTAAAATCACTATCATAAAAAACGCTTCGATGCAAAACTTTAGATAGTTATTAATTTTAAAAAATTGATGAATTATTACAAAAGCTACATGATCTACTATATCCTTATTTATATCCTGATTAAGATAAAGTATGTCGAATAACAAATGAATATAAATATTATTTCTCATAAAAAAATTGTGTTGATCCATACACTTTTCAATAAGTTATAGCATTATCAAGTTAAAAATATAAAAAAGAATTTTTTTACTAAAATCTTATTTTTTTATTAATTTTGATGTTAGTTTTCATTATGAAAACAAACTAAAGTCTGAAATATTTCTTTTTCATATTAAAGTATATAAGCTTTAATTTAAGATATATATAAAAGTGTCAGACTTTCCGGAATAATTTCAAAAGTTAAGTTGAAAAAGTTGTCATTTTGAATTCCTCCCGTGGGTAAGGGTCAAATTTATAAAAAAATATACCAAATGATAGGTAAAGACATCATACATCTATAAAAATAGATAAATTAAATTGATTGGGTTATTTTTAAAAAAGTTATGGCAGTTTTAAGTAAAAAAATAGAAAAAATGTAAAAAATTAGCGATTTTTAAATTTGTAATTTTTTGGAGATTTCCCCATTTACGGTAAATGAGGAAATTTTTGAGGGTAATGTCTTCGAATAGATATGATTTGTGATCTTTTGACGTATCGTTGAAGAAATTGGTTTGGTGAGAGCTGAGAAAAAATGGTAACAGTTATAAAAAAAAAATAAAAAAAAAAAAACTCATCATACTAAAACCAATATCTTTTCAGCTTCGCATCGAAGCTAAAATATTCTTAACACTTATATATAAATATATATACATTAAATTTGTCAAAAATATATTTTAATTCAATTATTCTTCAATTTTGGTAGAAGTAACAAAACATTTTTTAGCGATTTGGTTACATTGATTTACCTACACTAAAATGGCTTACTGATTTAATTATTGTCTTTTATAAAAATGTAAATTTTTATCAGTGTCCATTGTGTATATTCTATGCTAAAAGTTCTTTTAAGCCTCCCGTTTTCCGCTACTATTCGGAGAAAATTTTTTTTAAATTTATTTTAATATATTACCTCTCTAAGAGTAATGTTTATTTAATAATATATATAATTTAAAAAAATGAGAAGGGTTATGAAAATAGTTAAATTGGTATTATATTTCTAAATGTCGTCTTGTGATGAGATATTTTTTTGGACAATTGTTTTTGTTGAATAAATGTTTTTTTATTCTTATTGGAATAATATCAATAATATATTTGTAACAATGTCTATTATTTTATATTAAGAATGTTAAATAGCAAATAATTTATTTGAAGAGCTATATCTCTGCCTTTTAATGGCAGAGCAGTTCTATAATTGATTACATGTGTTTGTATGAAATAAAATGGCTTTTTGTTCAAGACAACTTTCATTTTGTGAATGATCAATAATGTAGTAGTCATTGTAGTACTACATTACTCTACATGTAGTTATTTTTCTTATCTTGGGTCAATCCAATTTTTTTTGTGATAGGGTTATTTTATAAGAATCTCACTATATATACTAAATTGTATCCAGCATTATATTCTATTTTCGTAAGCCCCTTACGTATTATTCCCTAAAATTATGTTATTTTGATTACATGGACTTTTCTTATATTAATAATGTTTAATATTAGTAAAATTTCTTGAATTGGAAAAGTTCTAAAATTTTCCAACAGACTATCTCAAATCTGGATATATAAACTAATTCCTTAATTTAACATTTTCCATTTTTTTAATGTGACATTTTTTATTCAGATAGATAGCGACTTAAGTTTTGTTATCAGTTTTATTGTTATCAAATCGATTTCCATAATCATATGTTTTTATACAGTCTTTCTCTATATTCACGTTTTTCTTAAAAAAAAATGTTATTTGTTACTTAGTAACCAATTTTGTAATCGTTTAAGATTATTCATTCTCTGATTATTTTAATAACAATAATAATAATAATAATATTATGTAAGTTAAATTTACCTGAGGTCTTTATTTTTATATACTTAAGCCCAGGATAATTATTTGAGGTAATGTAGAAGTGGGTGATATAAATTGAAATGTATCAAACGGCCGCTAATCCAAATCGTTCATTGCTTGTTAAATATGGTGTACCATTGGAGCATTTAGATTTTGAGTATGTGAGTAATTGTAACGACCCTAAAGAGTTGAAACACATTATTCAAATACTTGAGTAAGTTTGAAAATTTATATATAATTTAATAATGTTATTGTAAAAAACTTCTAAAAATTATATGGTCTGAGGAAATTTCAAGTTTTTAAATTGTATTACTTTCTATCACAATGATTAAGAATTAATTTTAATTATAAATTATATGAATTATTTAATATTATTATTATTAACAAAATAATGTTTATTTAAAAAATTTTTTTTAATTTGATACATAAAATTTTATTTTTTTAATTTTAATTGCAATCAAAATAAAAATCAACCATAACAATGGTATATTTTCTTTATTATATATTATATAACTGTTTACTTATCACATCTTGCAATTACTTTTTCTATGTTAATTATATTGATGATAAATCACGCAAGTGAGAAAATCCTATTGAAACTAAATTAAATAACTAATTAAACAAAAAGAGTTTGTATATTTTGTAATAGTATAAATGTATTATACTATAATTTATAACAAACTATGAAATTAATGCCTGTATGTAAACTGATGAATGTAACGCTTTCAAAAATTTACATGTGTAAACTTCTACAAATCTGAAAAGTACAATTTACAAATTCTAACAAAAATGACCTTGCCTACATTTTACTTATGTTAATTCCAACAAAACTCTAAAATTACATTTAACAAACTCAAAAAATGTATACAAATAAGTATGTTTTATTAGTCTTAATTGCATAAAAACTTAACTATATTATCTAAATTTAGTTAAAAAAAAAAGCCCAATTTAAATCAGATTTATACAAAAAACCTAGAATAATATTCAATTGATAATAAAGTTCCAATTAATATACAGTATGATTTATTAAAAATACTTTTCCATATATTTCTATCAAATTATGATTTTTTTTTTATAAAAATTACTGAATACAATGTTTATTTTTAAAAACTATAATTAATATCCACTTTATTATAAGATAAAATTATTTATAAGGGTTCAATGTTGGGGTAACTTTTGAGATTTAAATGAGAACCTAGTATTATTTTTGTACAATTTAATAAAAAATAGACTAAATCAATTTTTGTCTTCTTAATAACCAATTTTGTAATGTTAAATTTTGAGTTTATATAAATTTTTGGTATAGACAAGTAGGGGGTATACAATATAATAGTATTTTTATCCACTCATTATGATAAAAATAAAGTCTTGTTAAGTACTACCTTAATCCACACCTCTTTTAAATTATTAAATGCTAATATCCCTAAAAAATATATAACATAGCTAGTTATTCACCAGTCAACATTTTATTCAGACCATTCTACTTTTGGAGTTAGTGAAGTGCAGTTAGTCAGTTTTGTCGGAGTTAACTGATGTAAAATTTTAGATGGTATCTTTTGTTAGAGTTTACAATTCCTCTGATTAATAGACTTATAAAAATTGTTAGGTTGTATTTATTTTCCTATTATTTATTAATAAAATATGGTTTTGAACATTAATTTTACATACAATTTTATTTGTTAAATAAATTTATGTTATAGATCTGGAGAAGAAGGTCACTATCCAAAATTAATTGCAGCTGCTGAAAATCAGTTACGTAATATAAAACCAGATGCTACCATTTTAAATCGAAAACCTAGTTATGCCTTAAAATCATCAGATCTTTTGAATAGTGGAGTTCAAGATGATGTCATTGATGATATAGCTGTTAGTAATATTTTTTTAGATACCTTAAAAATATAAATATTGAAATATATTTTGATTGGACAATAACACAACAGTTAGTGTTTTTCTAGTTTTGTATTAGAATTCATTTTTATGGTACAAATAAATTAAAATTAGAAAATATATTGTAATAATAATGATTGTATAAATGTTATATATATATTTTTTCCTATATAATATTAAATTTCAATTTATTAATACTTTTGAAAATAATAAGTAAAATATAAATCTAAAACTTATTAATAGTTATGAATGAAATTAAATTAATTATCATTATACTTTTATACATTTATTTTATTACCTATTTCATTTTGCCAAGAAAACAAAACTAATGATAAATTACATTTTTTAGAAATGGATACAAAAATCAAAAGATGAAGAACAAAAATTATCTCAAAATATAAAACCAGTTTCTTTGACTAATGGTCATGATGAAATTCCAGTTAGACGATCAATTAACTTCTGTACAATGTTCAATAGTGAAAAGGTATTATTTATAAATCATAAAAAACTTTATTTTTAATTAAAAAACTTATTGTTTAAAAAAATTCTTTTAAATGTTTATCAATATCAAAATGTAACTTATTTTTAATAATTTTTCTAAAATCATGGTTGGTAAGAATATATTAATGTAATAACATAAAACAGAAACTAAAATTTTTTATTTATAAATTAAGGATCAAATTCTGGACTTTTTTGACTGCTGTTATTATTTATATATTATATATATTATATTTTTTAAAAATATTTGTATATTTTCCACATCGAATATATATTTATAGAATTTTTCATTATGTTTTATTCTTCTATTTTAGGTTGAGCATGAGAGTATTGCGCCTAAAAAATTAAGTGTTAAAAATTGGGATAATTATGATCCAGAAGTTGAGATAATGAAGATGGAAAATAAAGAAAAAATAGATAAGCTACAAAGCTTGAGAAATAAGAAAATTGTGTCTAATGTATTATCATTAGGAGGAAATGATAGATCAGACCTTCAGGATAGAGTCAAATCAATGAAACCCTTGATACAATCCTTATCAAAAGGTAAGATTGGTTTTAAGAAGCTTATAATAATAATATATTTGTTTATATAATTTTATAATATTATACCATAATAAACATCATAGATATTGACATATCTTTCTAGGGAAGAGGTTGTAACTAGAATTTTTATATATTTTTTTTTGTTTGGTGTTAAGTTATAGATTAATTATAATTGATTTCAATTTATTTTTTTTACCAATATGTTATAATACGATACTGTGTTTTTTCAGAGACATACTTTGTTATTAATCTGGATTCAGTTTGTAAGTTCTGAATCATTAGTGGGTATTAGTGAGTTCAGTGATATTAACCTTGGGTGCTAATCTTGTGTATGCATCTTTTTTCGTATAATTTTTAGTATACATACTAAGACTTATAGTCATTTCCCTATGACTATATCAGTTATTTGAATCTTACAAAGTAGACTTGGAAGAGGTAAAATAATTAAAGTGTATTATTTAAATTTTTAGACAGTACTGTTAGCATTCAGCAACAAGCTTTAAGAGAAAAAGAACTTGGCAATGAGTTTTTCTATGCTAATGATTTTGAAGAAGCTATTCGTTATTATAACACTAGTATTGGTATTTATCCAACACCTGAAGCAAGAAATAATAGAGCAATGTCCTGTAAGCAATATCTGTTTATAAATATAAGTGTATATTGATTATTAAGAATACAGTATTTATTTTTAGACATAAAATTAGAACGATATGATCAAGCTCTAAATGATCTTAGAGAAGTTATTCAGAGAGATCCAAAAAATATAAAAGCTCATTTTCGTAGAGGATCATGTTTAAAATCTATTTCAATGTTTTGTTTGGTAAGATATAATAATAAATTATTAAACACCCAATAAATTATAATCATTTTAATTTAATAGGCATTAAGATCTTTTGAAATGACATTAAAATATGACTGTAATAATTTAAAAGCAATACAATTTGTTAAAGAATTAAAAAATTTAATATCCAATATTCCAAAACAAAACTTAATTAGGTAAGTGTATTTTTGTAAAAAATTTAATAGTTAAAATAAAAATAAAATTTGTTGCTAATTATTTTCTGATGATTAAAAATGACACAATTCATTCTAATATAAATAAAATCTGTAATTAAATAAATAATTTGGATTGAAATTAACCTAGAAATATTTCCTAAGGGTTCGAGAAATAACTAGACATTATGATCAAACTGTGTGGGATATAGAAGATCCATTTTTTATATCATATTCAGAACTCAAAGAGTTAAATAAAGAACAAACTGAATATATTTATGAAGCAAATACGATGGGCTGTTTGACAGAATGTATTTGTAATCTTTGTCCTTATCATGAATGGATGCAACGAAGAAAAAAATGGTATCGAAACAAAATTATAAAAAATGAGCAACAGCGTAAACGTTGGCAACTATTAACTCCTGAAGCTGTTGTAACTTTGATGTCTGAATCCAAATCTAAATTACATGATACCAAAGTACCCAAAAGAATGACTGTAACTGAAGTTAATTCAACTGAAATGAATGGTCATATTAGTTCAACTGTAATAAACTATATAATTAATAAAACTTTTCAATTAAATAAATTAAAAATTACTTTTTAGGTAGTAAATCATAATGGACTAATGAATGGTAGTGGTGATAAATCTTCATGCAACCATTGTAAATTAGATGTAATGAAAACAAAACCTGTATCTAGTGTTCATGATTTTCTTTTGAGGTGGAAAACAGCTAATCAAAAGAATAATTTTGATCTTTATAATAAACTATTACGAAGTATAAAACCTAAAAATTTACCAAAAGGTATTTAATTTAAAAAATTTAAAGTAGTGTATCAAAATTATTAAAATAAAATTATATTATAATTTATTATACAATTGAAACTTTTTTTTTTTTTTTTTAGTTATAAGTACAAATTTAGATGAAGAAATTATGTCAAAATTTTTTGAAACATTATGCCAGAAATTTGATCCAGATAGTGAATTAGATTTAATTGCTGAATATGTTATAGCTATGACAAAAGTAGACCGTTTCAATCTAATTGTTAAAATGTTGGATAACAAAGTGAAAGAAAGTAAGAATCGTTTACAGTGCTAATTTTTTTTATTTACTCATATCAAATAATATTAAAAAAACAATTTATTATTATTGTTTTGCTTTTAGGTTTTCGACCTCTCCTAAAACGTGTTCATAATCATACAAAAAACCAAACATTTTTAACATTATTATGATAGTTTTTTTATATTTTTAATAATAGTAGGTAAAAACTATGTTAAAAATATTGATGTAACTTATTTTATCAACTTTTTTTACAGTTATTTTATTATAATGTGTTGTACTCAATATTTATTATAGTAAATGAATGTTTCAAAAAACTCTGATAAATTCCTCGTGTTCTATTCTACTTTAAAAATGTTATTATAATTGTACCTGTTACATATTTTAACAATTTATAAAGTAATATTATATTATGTTAATGTTTAATTTATTTGTTGGTTAACCGATGCTTTATGGACGAATTAGTTAAGTAAATACCATGTGCATTCTTTTTATAATAATACATTTCTTATGGATTGTAAATACAATTATGAGATATTTATAAAACCAAGTATTTTGCAAAATTATTTACAATGATTTTTTTTATATATATATATTGAAAAGAAGACTAATAATAACTAAGTGGCAAAACATTTTCCTACATACTGGGGGAAAAAAATTAAATAATATTAAAATAAATTTAATTGAAAATTAATGTATCAGTGCTCAAAAAAAAAGTCGAGTAATAAAAAATTAAGTTTTTATTTAAATAAATAAAAAATAATAATGTTATTTGTACCCTATTCTTAATTATTATTGACCACAAATTTACTTTAAAAATGTTATAGATTATGAACCCAATGATATTATAAATTTGTTTTATTGGTTTTACATAATAATTGGTTTTACACATGATATATTTAATGTGATAGTTACATTTAATATTTACATAATAAGAGCATACCTTACATTTCATAAAATTATTGAACACTTCTTTTTTTAAGTGCCCATACTTTTTCATCATGTCATGAATTAACCAATAATTTACTTTATATTTTACTGATGAAAATTTTTTAATGAAGTACCTTCGTAACAATTAAAATTAGTTGGTTATATTCATATTTTATTTTATATACTATATAATTGAAAATTGAAAATAACATTTTATTTTCAATATTCTATTTAATTATTTTGTCTAGTAATAGATATAATACAATTAATTCACCAAGCGTAATGTTATGAGAAAATTACTTGGTTTTGGATATTAATGCTGAAATAATTTTTTAGAATAAATAGTTTGTTATATGTGTGGAGTACCATTGATTAAATAATTAATTTATGTAGTGTTCCATTTTAAGAGTTTTGCGGATGCATAGATCATCTATTTTTCGTTTTTAGCCATCTCTTTATATTGCACCCCGATATTTCTATATGGCTTCTTAATATAGTTTCTATAGTATAATTTGTTTTATTCAAACATTGGATATCAGTTCATATACTTCACGTATGAAGTAGTATTTTAATTTAAAAAATAAGTTTTATTAGTTACTTAAAATTTCATGAGGCTCATGTTAGTGCATGTTGTAATTATTTGTTTTTTTGCATAATTATTTCTAATGTTTATATAAGAGTTCATTAGATAACATAGTCAAATAATTTTTGGTTTATTTACTTTTTTTTTTTTACATTACCATAAAGGTTCTTTTTTAATTAAATGGAACTTATTATGAATGGCACATGTTATTTGGTTTTGATGTGGAAGTAAAAGGTTTTATGTCTATAATAAATGTTTAAAACTTAATGTCTTTTTTTAAAAAAAAAGTCCACAATTTGTTATGTTTGTTTATATAAGTTCTAAACCTAAACAATATATTTTTCAGAACTAACTTAAAATAAAATAAAAATCATACATTTTTTTCCGTTGATCATTGATTCTGCCGTACTATATTTTTTAGGTATATTTGTAGCCATAAGTAACAATAATTACAATTTTCTTCATTAAATTAAAGAATAAATTACTGGTTTTATAATTATAAATTTAACATTGATTCTAAAGTAAAAACTTAATGTTAATCTATATTATTATTAAAGTCACGGGGAAATTTTTAATTATTATTGTAAAATCAAATAACTACATTAATAACGTGTCAGGACCGTTGAGTTCGGGGGTCCGTGAAGGTCGCTTTACAATCTATCTATGTAGGTAGACAAATAAACCGATCAAATTTCCTCTTTTTGATGGGCACTTGCCATCTCTATCTCTCTCTAATATAATTTAAATTTGTTTTGACATCCAATTATTATTTTGTAAATATTGCACAACATATTAAGTGTAATAAATTGTCTAATTTGAGGTTAAAATAAATGTGGGTAAAAATAAATAATTGTCTAAATTTTTTGCAATAATTTTTAATATGCATTCAGTATCTGATATCATATTCACGAGGTCATTTTTTAAATTTAAATATTGCGAAAAAATATTTTTTTATATTGACGAAACTTTAATTTAATATTTTAACCATTGGCGCAACCAGAAAATAACAGGGTTGTTAAAAAATAAATTTACAAAACAAAACCTGTTTAAAACATCAGTAAACAGTTTAAAATGTTCTATAAGATCAATGTAAATTATGACATTTTTGGTATTTAAAACACCAAATTACCATTTTTTTTTTTGTTTCTCTTGCGGACAACTTTATAGTTTTAAGAAAATTCGAATTAGCCAAAAAACAAAATTATCTTTTTCCATTAATATTTTATCAACTTTAGTTTTGAAATGGAAACTATAGGCTGAAAAATGAGAATATGACTAATGGTTAATATAACATCTTCTTCGCATCGCCTAAAATCATTATATTAATGAGTTAATAACTTCCGAAATACTTGTAAAACCTGTGTATAAAATATATAGAATCAAAAATTGGCTCAATTAGGGAACGACTAGGGTAGGATAGCTTCCCAAAAAATTATAGATATTTTTATACAAAATATGTTTCTAGGAATGCAGGAAAATAAATATAGCTTAATATATAACTTTTTCTACGGTTTTATTTATTATAATTAAGACTTTTGTAGTTCGAAAATAAACCATATGTAAAACATATAAAAGGTTTTCAATTATTTGAAAATGAATGATACATATATCTTTGAAATATCTAAAAGAAAAACATATTTTAGGTAAAAACTTTTGCCGTACTAGTAAAACGCAATAAATCAACAACGGATAAAGATATTAAGAAATAATTATGCAATTATATAAATTTAATTTTTGAGTATAATTTTATTAACAATTCCTCAATTACATCAGATCAATTTTATATTATTTTCAATAAAATACATTTTGGTAATAAACCAATAGTAATTAGTTAATTCCAAAAAAAATGGTTTTGTGTTATTTACTTATTAGAAAAAAATCATGAAATTTATTTTAAGAAAACTATAAATATTATTAGAAAAAAATCATTCCGCTTTCATAAATTGTTTAAAAAGATAAAAATTATTATGATCTATGTTTGAAATTTTAATTGCATAATGTGTAAGAAAATATTTGAGGTTATTGAGTATAATTTGTGGCTGATAAACGGGTGTTTATTTCATAACATTTTACATTACATAAATCGTTGAGCACAGACATATATTATTTCAATGCTTTTTTGTATATTTACGATTTTCTCTTATTGTTATAATAGCCATAATATTTATAATTGGACATTATTCCTTAACTGTTAAATAAGGACTGTATTGTGTCCATGACCTCCTGGGTAAACGTTTTCTCTCTCTAACTTATATTAACACGCTCTTCAATGTTTTCACTACCAACTCTGTATACTTAACCTGTTTGGCAGCCTAGGTGATAACTGCAGTAGTTGTCCAATCGTCACCAAATCACATTGGCGGCCATACAAGATGTATATTTCGTATAGGTAAGATATTAAAATTCAAACAACATATTTAAAGCTCACGGCAAAAAAAAAAATACTTATACCACTTAGAATTTATTTGTGTTGCCCAATTTTTAAAACTATTAAATTTAATTCATATTTTTTTAGACGTCTTTAATTTACTGTTCACCTTATTTACATTAAAAATTAATTAATTTATGAAATAATCACTGTATAGAAAATATTATTTTAATAAAATAATTTTATTATTTCAACTGCGTGTTTGATTTTATAATTTCAGTTACAATTACACGCCTCAATCTTTTAAAAAACTATTTTAATTATAATTAAATAACAGCGAATTTTAAAGATTATCATCGTAATTTTATTGGAAAATACAATTCGTGTTGAGATATTTGTTTTCACTGTTCTATAAATAACTACCATAATTTCCAATAAAATATAATTAAGTTTATTTAATTGTTAGGGTTAATTTGATTTGAACATAATTTTTCATTAATTGAAATTTTATACTTATACTAATTATGTAAATTTGATTTTAAAATTTCATTTGTTTATATTATATTTTCGTAGATTAGTTATATTTATTTTAAAAATGTATTTTGTTGTTTTAGTCTCAACCTCGGCATGAATATGCAACTAAATAGTTAACAGATTATAGTTCATTAATCTAATTTTTGTTAAATTTATTTTACATCTCGTGAAAATATTACGAAAAAAATTTTTCTCTTTTAAATTATTCCTTATAAAATATGTTATTTTAATAGCAAACAATAACCGTGGGCAATTGATTTTTTATATATTTGTTTTCATTTCTAAATAATTACGTTATTATTATTAATATTCTCAAATTAATTCACTAAATTCTTTATTGTTTTGTACTCGTAAATAATTATTTTGTTATTCTTAAATATATTTAATCAAACTGTCCGCGATAATTTTTTTTAAGGTTTATCCTATACCAAGGCATAGGTTTGCACTTGATTTTTGTCAAATACGTATTGATAGCATTAATAGTATTATTTTTGTTTTCATGTTATTTGATTTATAACGACGGATGATATATATTTTTTAATTAATATGCATATAATTATACAAATAAATTATAATTGTAACTAGAGAAATTTACACAAGAAAGAATATTGATCATAGACAGACATTATGTTGAACGGGGTAGTATTTGATTTTTGGGGGGCTAGAATAATTCTTAAAAATCTGAGCCATAGGAGCATTTTGTCTAACTTAACTAAACCCGCAAAGTCATCCCTGTATGATTTATACTACCATATAAATATGTATATATTATTGCTGAATATTTTACAATTTTAAAATTAAATTAGGATAGAAAAACAATGATTAAACATATTTATAAGCAAAATAAATTACAGTTACTATAACATATGGAGTAATGTTTCAATTCTAGGAGGCTAAACATTTCTTAGATGGTCAAAGTCCCCCTAAGTCTTATAATGTTATAATTAGATAAATAATGGCATTTTTTGTTTTTTTGATATTTAACTTTAAAAAAAGTTATGAGGTAATAAATGATTGAGATTAAGTTGTGTTTAAAACATAACATTCAATAATCTAATTTATGAAAATTAAAGTAAATTACACTAATTTAATAGATATTTTATGCATTCTAAGTTGTTAACACCATAATATCGAATTTTTTTAATAGAATAATTATATAAAATATGGTTATTTAAAAATAAAATTACTTTTAATTGTTTTATTTTTTTTTGTGGACAATAATAATATTATACAAATACTTAATAACAATAGTCGACAGTTTCATTATTTTCAATAAATCTAAATTTTAATTACAGTAGTTTTATTCTGTTTGTAATATTTTCTTATGGTATTTAAAGAAAGTAGCATTAATATATACATTTACTATACGATTAAATAACAAAATAAATTCAAGCTGTGTTTTACCACAAGGACATTTTCTTTTTAACCCGTTAGATGATACATCAACAACATGAACAAGTAGTATATATCATTATCTACTATTTGTGATACATTATAATAATAATTAAACGAGGTTACAAAAATATTGTTTGCCAAATGATTACTTAAAATATTTCATAACTTGTTGATTTTCGCGTTTTGCAAATTGACAAAGTTTTGTGTTGCCAGTTAACATGATTCTCAATTGGATTGAGAATACTTAAACGCTGCATTTGTTTCCACTTTCCGTATAGATTTTATGTAGTTTCTCACTTTAAAAATAAAAAAAATATATATCTATTAATATTTAGTGACAAATAAAATACCATTGAATTAGTAAAATGAAAAATGTAAGAAGTTTTTGTGAATAATTAAGTGAAACAAATAATGTATTCTAATTAAACATGTTTATTTTGAAATAAATAATGTAATAAATGTAAATTACAATACATTAGTTATTGACAAGGTTGGACGTGTTAATGATTTTATTAACTTGTTAAATTTAAGTTGATGAGTTATTAGATAAAGTTAATTGTTACTTTTTTTAATAAATTAGGTTAAAAGTTAAATTGACAAACTTAACGAGTTAATTAATGCAAGTACTTTGTAGGTTTAAAAAATATCATATTCATAGGGAGATAAAATTTTTTAACCCAATTTTTTTTTATGCAATAAAACATGATTTTCAAATAAAAAATATGTGGCATAATTTTATGTTAATTTATTTTCTACAAATTTATTTTTATGTATATTAGTGGAAATGACGTCGCGTAGTCATCTTTATAGCAAAAATGTATAATTCGACAATTTGAGATTTTTGTTTTAGAAATTTTAATTTTTAATGTGACACACATATACATTATTAAAAACAGAAATATCAAAAATATACTTTTATTTGTCATTAAATGATCAAAAATGAAATTTCATTAACGTAAAATCTGTACATCACTGTAAAACTAAAAAGTTTAACTTAACTTTAAATTATTAACTTGTTTATGTCCTGTAATAAAATATAAATGATAAGTGTTATTAAAAAATTATGCACAAAACTATTATTAAATTATGTTCTAATCGATTCTGACTTTTAAAATATTGTTTTAGTTTTGTTCTTAAGTAGGATTTCAATATTGATCTTATTATATTTAAAAAATATATAATAAATATAAATAAACATGATTATTAATATTTTTAATATTTTTAATGAAGGAGTCAATTTACGGTTTTCAAAATGAGGTCACCGATGTTAATATTTTTTGTGCTAATTGCTGCTGTTCTATCGCAAGAAGAAGCCGATAAATTTAGGCTACCTAATAATATGAAACCACTAAGTTATCGACTCGATATCATCACTCACTTAAATGAAGGTAATTTCAGATTTGAAGGTGCAGTCGAAATAAAGGTATATTTAATTAAAATTGAAAATATCAGAAAAGTTATTGTTTAAAATATTTTAGATTACTTGCATAGAATCTACTAATACAATAATACTACATTCTGCCAATCTTACAATAGACAACACAGGAGTAGTGATTACAAATGGAGGTGACAAAGCGTATCAAGTTAATAGCGTGACTTTGGACCCAAGCAAAGAGTTTATGTATGTGCAATCTTCCGAAAAATTCAAGGCTGGAGACGATTATATACTCACTATACCATTTTCAGGCAACCTTACTGATAGTTTAGTGGGCTACTACAAAAGTAGTTATGTGGATAGAGAGACTAACAAGACTAAGTAGATAAAATATTAAATTACAATTTATTTTATAATTTATTAACCATCGTTTTTACAGATGGATTGCTGTTACACAATTTGAGCCAGCGGACGCAAGGAGAGCTTTCCCGTGTTTCGATGAACCTGCACTAAAGGCAACTTTTAAGATAAGATTAGGACATCACAAAGATTTTTCATCGGCTAGCAATATGCCCCTCAAAGAATCTACGGCTTTGTAAGCAATTTAATAATTCGTATTGTATTAAATACAAATAAATTTATATTTATACATTTATTATATACTTTAAAATAGTCTTTCATATCCGGATTATGTGTTGGATGAATTTGAAGACTCTGTACCAATGTCTACATACTTAGTTGCCTATATGGTCACAGATTTTATCTACATTGATGGAGTAAGCGACGAGGGAGATTCAGTTAAATTCAGAATTGTTGCAAGAAAAGACGCAGCTGATCAAACCGATCTTGCCAAAACTGCTGGACCTTTAGTTCTAAAATATTATGAAGAATATTTTGATGAAAAGTTTCCACTGGCTAAACAAGACATGGTGGCTATACCTGATTTTAATGCTGGAGCTATGGAAAATTGGGGCCTTATTACTTATCGGTATGTACTTACTAGAACATTTTAATTGCACTACTAATCTACACTATTGGTAAGACACTCATTTTCTCAGAATTTTAAGTTTTTGTAAAGAGAAATAATATTAGGTTCAAAAAACTCCATAATAATATAGAGTTAAATAATTTTTCTACCATCCCATCAGGGGAAAAATGCTTAACTACGAATTTCTTAAATGTGAATCCTTAATTTTAACTTGATAATATGAGAGAAAAAAATTACAAATAATTTTGTTCTTTCAATTTCTTTTATCTGATCAACTATTTATCATTTTAAATCATAATGTGGATATATAATGAAGTTGGGTTTAGCTTATACTTATATACGCATACTCCACCCACGTTCCATACCCGCCTTATGCTTGTAACTCAATAAATATATTTTTGTATTTTTTTTAACAAATTTGTTATCGTCCCATCAAAATATTTTGTAAGAAAGAGGTTAAAAATGGCAAATATATAAAAGTAAAAAATAATTTTACGTTAAGTTTTATACAGATAATAATAATATTGATAATTTTTTAATTTTAATAATTAAGGTATAAAAATGTCAGTAACTTTTAAAATAATCTTTTCATTGTTATTATTGATCAATAATTTTCTTAAATAGAACATTATAAAAAAAACATATACCTATTAAAAACAAAAAATCTTTTTTTGACTAATTAGGTTGTGATACTTTTTTAAAATTAGGTCTTGTTTATGAATCCAGTGGGATAATAATGAAAAAGTGAATTATTACACGGTTACCTTAATAAATATGTTTTGTAGTGGTAACTCTCTGGAACACTAAAGTCGTTAATTATTATTTTTTAGGGAGACAGCTCTTTTACTAAATCCAAAATTAGCAACTATCGGTAATGTACACCGTGTGGCTTCGGTTGTCGCCCATGAACTTGCACATCAATGGTTTGGAAACTTAGTTACAATGAAGTGGTGGACTGATTTATGGTTGAATGAGGGATTTGCAACATACGTAGCAGCACGAGGAGTAGATTATGTAAATTAAGAAAAAACAATCAAATTGAAATATCCTACATAGTTTTAATTTTTTTTTTATAGTTGTACCCAGAATGGAATTGTTTCCAAGTAGAAACAGCTGAAAATTTCTTAGAAGTGTTAGATCGTGATTCATTAAATTCGTCGCATCCAGTATCAGTCCCAATAGGGCATCCAGATGAAATTTCCCAAATTTTTGATGCCATATCGTACCAAAAAGGTTCCTTCTTGTTACATATGATGAATACGTTTCTAGGAGAGGAGTCATTCAAAACAGGTATTCGAAATTACATCAACAAAAACAAATATTCGAATGCAGAACAAGATGATTTATGGAACTCGATGACTGAAGTAGCACATGCAGATGGTAGTTTGCCAAATAATATTACAGTAAAAAAAATAATGGATACGTGGACACTTCAAACAGGATATCCTGTCTTAAGAGTTGTTCGAGATTACAACTCAAACGCAGCTATCTTATCACAAGTAAAAAGAGGTTCTTAGTTTTAAAGTTGTAATGATAATTATGAATTTTTATATAATAATTATAGGAAAGATTTTTATCATCAAAATCAAGTGAAAACCAAAAAAGTTGTTGGTGGATACCTTTGACTTTGACCACTTCTTCTAACCCTGACTTTTCTCAGACGAAGGCGAATTCGTGGTTGAACTGTAACGAAAAAACACAGTCTATATCTTTGGCTAAAGAAGATAAATGGGTTATATTCAACTTGCAAATGGCGGGTTAGTATTTTTTTATGAATGAAGGATATTTGATTTTTTTTTTAAGGGTTCATATGGAGGCTTTTGAAAAACAATGAATACAATACAAGTGAAAGAATATAAATATATTTATGAAATAATTTCATGGTTTAGGTTTGTATAGAGTAGCATACGATATAAGAAATTGGATGGAAATAATAGCTACTTTAAATGATCCCCAAGATTTCCAAAAGATTCATGTATTAAACAGAGTACAGTTAATTGACGATGCATTAAGTTTTTGTAAAAAAGGTGAATTGGATTATGGAGTTACTTTTCAACTTTTAAAATATTTGAGACATGAAACTGAGTATCTACCGTGGATGGCAGCATTAAATGGACTTGCTCCAATCAACAAATTAATGAGAAGAACGCCTAATCAAGGAATTTATCAAGTTAGTTAAAATTATACTTGAAACTAATTTTGTATATTCACTGTTGTAATTAGTACTTCAGAGTAAATTTGAAATCTGAAATGTAGCTTATTTAGTTTAATATTAGTATTTATTTTATTTTAGCTTCGATGCGAAGCTGAGAAGGTATTGGTTTTATTATGATGTGTT
>NW_026099575.1:5372488-5374607 GCF_025091365.1 Daktulosphaira vitifoliae
TTTTTTTTTTGTCTGTTACCATTTTTTCTCAGCTCTCACCAAACCAATTTCTTCAACGATACGTCAAAAGATCACAAATCATACCTATTCGAAGACATTACTCTCAAAAATTTCATAATTTACCGTAAATGGGGGAAATCTCCAAAAAATTAAAATGTATTTTTGACAAATTTAATATATATGTATATTTATATATAAGTATTAAGAATATTTTAGCTTCGATGCGAAACTGAGAAGGTATTGGCTTTACTATGATGAGTTTTTTTTTTTATATTTTTTTTTGTAACTGTTACCATATTTTCTCAGCTCTCACCTAACCGATATCTTTCAACGATAAGTCACAAGATCACAAATCTTATCTAGTCGAATATATTACCTTCAAAAATTGAAAAAATTTTGTTCGTTCCTCGTAAATGGGGGAAATCTCCAAAAAAAAAATTCAAATTTAAAAATCTAATTTTTTCAATTTTTTTTTCTAAAAACAGCCATAACTTTTTCAAAAATTACCAAATCAATATAATTTATCTAATTTTATAGATGTATGATGTCTTTACCTATCATTTAGTATATTTTTTTTATAAATCTGACTCTTTACTTAATTACAGGGGGGGATTCAAAATGACAACTTTTTCAATTTAACTTTTGAAAGTGTTCCTGACACGTTTAATACACGGAAATACTGACACGTTTATATATATCTTAAATTAAAGCTTATGTAATATAATTTAGTATAGAAAAACAAAATTTCGAACTTCATTTTGTCTTTATGGTGAAAATTCTCGATTTTATATTTTACATTTTTGACTTTATTATATATAACTTTTCAAAAATGTATAGATCAATACAATTTTTTTTATGAGGAATAATATTTATATACCTCTTTCATTCCATATAAAAATTTGTTTTTATATTTTTAACTTTATAATGCTATAATTTTTGTACGATGTATGGATCAATATAAATTTTTATGATAAATACTATTTATAAACCTCTTTCTTTGGACATTTATATATATATATATATATATATATATTAGGGTGGCCCTCAAAAATCGAATGTCTTTTTTTTCTTTACGCTACCCCTTAATTTTTTTTTAATGGTAAAAAAAATGAGCTGTGCAAAATTTGGGACCGATCCGTTAAGGTTAACCCGTGCCCCCGGGCCTATTAAGTTGAGTCGAAGAGTCAAATTTAATAGAAATAACTGATCTATGTCTCATAACTTTTTTTTCTCTTAACTTAGAATAATAAAAGTAAAACTCAAGTAAAGGAAATTTTACAAGAAATTCAAAAATAATAACTTCAATGTTGTTTTCTCAATAAATAGCCCACAAAAACACTACATACAGTAAAAAACATGTAAAAGTCTTAAAATACGTTATAACTGATTTTGTTGATTTTTAATTATTTATTTTCATTTTATTTTTTGGAAAACGCATATTCGTTTAAAAAAAGATTCTAGAAGTTTAATTTTTTATGCCAAGTACGATAATTATATTAGATTTATTATTTTATGGACAGTTAATTAATGATTAATTACAAACCTAACAGTTTAATTTAATTGTTATTAACAATTTTTAATTTATTTTTTTTTTAAATAATAATAACTTTAAAAAAAATATTTTAGCAATAATTAAATTATATTATTATTGTATANTTATTTTATGGACAGTTAATTAATGATTAATTACAAATTTAACAAAATTGATTGTATTATTACATTTTGTCGTATCAATATATCAATTTTGGTTTACTGAATTACTTTAAGATAGTACCAATTATATTATTATTAAAGATAAGAATATTTGAGTTATTTTCGACAACTGACATAATTTGTGTCGTATAAATGCAGCACACAATTTGTTTATTATGTTAAATATATTTTACCTGTTTATTATTATAAATTAAATGATACGTTTTAATCACAAATGTACAATACTTTTAGCGTCTTTTAAAGTATTACGAACTAATATTTATCTTATTGGTAATTATTTCCACGAAATAACTGGTAGTAAGTTACCATCAAATTTACAACTATTTAATCTGAACACTGGTTTTTTAAAAATTGATCCATCATTTTGGAGTGCGAACAACAGTTACATAAATGCTTTAAATACTAT
>NW_026099575.1:5375378-5392499 GCF_025091365.1 Daktulosphaira vitifoliae
CATATATATATATATATATTACACTTATAAATCATAAAACTTGTAATTAGGATATTAATAAGGAAATAGCAGATCATGTAACTTTTGGAATAATCCATCAATTTTTTCAAATTAAACACTATCTACAGATTTGCATCGAAGTGTTTTAATCACTGTCTTATATCATCTACACTGAGCCCAATTATGTCACTGTGCTGGGTTTTGTTTCTAATGTTTTTATTTCAAACATTATATTTTTTAGAGTTACATGCAGCGAATGATTTCACCAGTTTACAGTCGTTTTCGAGATATGTCTGAAGAACTAAAAGGATACGAACCCGTTCTTTTTAAAAATCATGTAATATCAGAAGCTTGTCGGAACCGAATGAAGGATTGTTCAGATCAAGCCTTGTCGCTATTTAGGAAATGGATGGAGTTAAGAGATTTAAATGACGAAGATAGTACCAATAATATGTAAATACCTAGGTTACATAATTTATTAATTCTATATAAAAAAACGCGTTCTATTATATTTAGAATACCAAAAGAGCTTAAAACAAATATTTATTGTCAAGCAGTTAAGTACGGAAGTATGGAAGAATGGGACTTTTTATGGGAAAGATACCTGCGATCAAATGTGGCTACTGAAAAAGCTAAGTTACTTTCAGCATTGGGATGTAGTTCTGAGACTTGGCTACTTAATAGGTGAAATAATTTTATTTTAAATAATAAACATTTTTTTTTCAATATTGAAATTATCGTATAGATATTTGAATTGGACAATCGGAGAAAATTCTATTATTCGTAAACAAGATGCAATTACTGTATTTTCTTCAGTCGCTAGTGGCGATGTTGGATTTTATGTAGCAAAAGACTTTTTGTACCGAAGAATCGACGACATCTACAAATAGTGAGTTAAAGAAGTTAATTCAAATTTATTTTTTATTTAATTTAAGCTTGGGCGTTTTGAAATAAATGTTAATCAATTTTATTAATTCATAATTTAATATTTTTTTTCACTAGTTTCCAACCCCGAGGTGATAGAATTGGTAAATATGTAAGCATAATCGGATCACAAATGAAGACTAAAGAAGAATTAATTGAAGTACGTACTATATTAATTTAGTTTTAATGTTAAAGTCAATTAATACTGTAATCAAAATCAATTATAGATTCAAAATTTTGTAAATAACAACAAATTTTACTTAAGAGAAGCTGATATATTGATTAAGCAGACCATTGAAACAGTTTCAGCTAACGCTAATTGGACCGACACATTTTACAACAAAATTATTAGTCATTTAGTAACATTTTAAAATTAATTAAAGTTGTTCGACGTCTGACTTATTTAAATATTTATACGAGGTTGACAAGTATATTAAAAGGTAGTCAATTTTTCTATAAATAAATTATTTATTTTTACTTACTTACACAACATATTTCGTTTTTGTAAGACAAGTGATTTTACGGTTTGAATCAAACCAAATTAAAAAAAAATTAAAATCACAAAACATTTTTTACTTTGTCAAAAACTATCTTTTAATTTTATTATTTATACATCTATGTACATATACTACATGCCTGACTATCATTATATAGTATAAAAAATATTTTAATTACTAATAAATACATATATTTTTATGAATCTTTTGTAAATTTTTTTATTTGAAGAAGACTTGATTATTAGGAAATATTTTTTAATTTAACTAAATAAATAATTTTCCTATTAGATTTGTCTCAACTTATTTCTTAACAAATACATTTTTATTTATCTACAAAATAATCTAAATTGTCAACAATTTTTATTATTATTAATTATTACATAAAATATTTTTAAAATAAAGCTCCTTTAAAATTCATTTTTTTTTTTGATCAATATAAATTTGTAAGGCTTTTTATTACCATTTAAAACATAATTAGTATAATATACTAAATAATTTACTATAATAAATTAACATTATTTAATATTATTAAAGAATTTAGTTTTGATACAGTTAACATCATCATTTCTACATATTACATGATGTTATTGTAATTTTGATTCATTGATGGAGACAATGATGCTACATTAATCGGAAGTCGGCTGTCGTATAAAGATGGTGCCTGTAAAATTATTCCAGCTGATCCTACAGTTACAGCCAATGTAAATATCCACAAAAACAATCTATCCAATACCATTGCAACATACTTCCAATCTTCTTTAATCTAAACTTAAATTAATCTTTTATGAATATATTAAAAGTTAGAATAATCTATGTAACCTTTTTTTCTTCTTCATCTCTTCTTATATAATCAGCGATAAAGCTTGCACTTCCAACTGCTTTATGGAGCCCAGGAAATTCTTGCCATTTTTTCTTGCCTTTAGATTGTTGAATATTTAGTTGTGATTCAGTTGGACTAGGTAGATCAACTATGGGACCATGAATCTCACAACATCTAATTATTCCACTTTCTAAATCTCTTTAAAAAAATAATGCTAGTCTTTAAAATAGTTTTCTTAGATATTAATAAAATTAATAATACCTGACAGAAAATACATCAGTGCTGTTCATCGAATCAGGTGAATTTATTTTTTGACAATTTTTCATCATAATTCGGTGACTATCACCCATTAAACTGATAAAATGTATACATATTTTAATTAAACAGAGTTATTAATTTACTCTAGTTAATCAATTTCTCTTAAAACAATAGTTTTTTTTGGCTTTTGTTAGTTAAATATGTATCTATTTATTTGTTATAAAATGTTTTTTTATGTTCATCTTTTATGTCTTATTGGAGTTTCAACTTTATTTTTTTTTAAAGGCAACATTTGTATTTAACAACTTTAGGATAAATATTTCAGAAATTATTAACATTTTTTTTTTTACCTAGGCGGAGGAGGAGTAACAAAATAGCTGCACACACTCCGTATATCCAGACATTACTTCAAATTATTAATAACTTTTGAAATACTAGTACAAAAATTGTTTCCATTTAAAAAATTTAATTGATACCCCTATAAAACATAAAAAAACATTTTATAACAGATAAATAGAGATACATGTTTAACTAACAAAAGTAAAAAAAAAATTATTATTTTAAGAGTAATTGTATGGCTAACCTTAAAAGAATCACACTAGTTATCATAGCGAAAATAAACTGGTGTTTGGGGACAAATTTAGTGTTAAATTAATTATATGTATTTATCGTTCCAAAAAAACATATTAAAGTGCGGAGGAAAAATATTAAAATATACCATTAGCCCCTCAACATTTTTATTATATTTCCACCTATGCATCATTGACAAAATTGGTGAAATCATTTTCAGAATTTACTTTCAATTTAGCCTTTTTACTTAACCCTACGTCTCACAATGTTATTCATATTTAATTATATTTGATGTACATATTTTTTTAATTAATATTTAATGTCGGGTAGTTCTTTCTAAATTTACCTTTCTCTTTCTATTTGGTAATGCGGTCTTCTCATGATTAACATTCTAGGCAAAATGTGAATAAATACTCTTCGGACCCAAGGTGACATAACGTGAGTAGTGGGTGAGCGAAAATGAATATTCAAAACAACAACTGTTACACATATGCTGTAAAGTTAATATAAAACTTGAAATCTTTATTTATTATTCCTTATATTCAGTTTACCTGAGAGTATCGAGTATCATCGTAAACAAAACAAATTTTCCCAATAATGGAACGACTAATGACGTAGGAGGTATAATTTCAGCTAATAGAAGAAAAAATACGGTCAATGATAAAAGGACAGAAATACTTAGGGTTACCTAAAAAATATGTATATTTAATTAATTTTTTAAAAAATCATTCTATTGTTTGACTTTTACTAGATATTTTTTATAAAGAGTTACTTTTTCATTGCTGTCAGATGGAAGATAAAATACAAATATGGTGAGGAATGATATTCCTAAACAAGGTATAATCAAATTAACTGTATAAAATAATGTTTTTCTACGCATAGTTATATTGAAAGTAATATCTAAATACGGCTCATCACAACAGGTGTAATATTTTTCATTTCTGGAAAAAACGATATGTTCAGTTATTCTAGGTGTTGTTACAAATATCCTGTGTTTTATTTAGTTCTAAAACTAACCATATTATTTTTACGACTTTTAAATTAAATGTAAAGATCTTAAAGTCTTTTATTGATGATTAAATTATTAAATAAAATAAGGCCATTGTCATAAAAAAAAAAAAATCTTGTACGTGTACCACGTACAATATAATTTTATTTTCTAAGAATTATTATACAAACATATTTTGTTAAGTATGAAAAAAACAATAAACGTATTCACGTGAGTTAAAAGAAAAAACACGTTTATTGTTAAGTATATATCTTCTTGAATAACCAAATCAAGTGCTTATAAAACAAAGTATAGAAATCAACAAGTGTCTACCTTATTGCTGGTACTTCCAAGATATCCCACTCTACTGAAGTACAGAATTCGGATAAATCTACTCCAACATCAACAACTCTTGATTCATTGACCTCATCAACATGTCTTAAATCAACCTACAACGATATCATTTTCTATCAATAATAATGTATATTTATATAAATTAAAAAAAATAAAAATGAAAACAATCTAAATTTTCATTTGCACATATAAGTTTACAAGATAAGTTCTTCTTTTTCTTTATCCAAACTACCCAGTGTGCCTAGGTGTGGATTTTTTATTTATAAACGCGTAATATACGATGGTTATATTAGTTATTTGAAATTAATTCATCAAATGGTCAATCCATGTTTTACCAACGATGATATGTTTGGTAAAATTAGATTAATCGTTAAGCGAATAATCCATTGGTTTATAATGCACTTATTAAATGGTAAAATTCAACCGTAAATATGCAATTTGTTAAACGCTATTTAAACGATCAGTCAATACAGTTATAATATCAGAGTTGAATAATTCAACTTGAATATTATAAGTGAATAAAAGCATTATAACTGATAATAATTATCTTATTAGCTTCGATGCGAAGCTGAGGAGGTATTGGTTTTACTAAGATGTGTTTATTTTTTTAGCTTCGATGCGAAGCTGAGAAGGTATTGGTTTTACTAAGATGTGTTTTTTTTTTTTTTTTTTGTGTCTGTTACCACTTTTTCTAAGCTCTCACCGAACCGATGTCTTTCAATGATACGTCAAAAGATCACAAATCGTATCTAGTCGAAGAAATTACCCTCAAAAATTGAAAAAAAATCCCTCGTTCCCCGTAAATGGTGGAAACCTCCAAAAAAATTACAAATTTAAAAATCGCTAATTTTCAAAATTTTTTCAATTTTTTTTACTAAAAACTGCCATAACTTTTTTAAAAATGAACATATGAATATAATTTTTTTTTTATAGATGCTTGATGTCTTTACCTTTCATTTGGTATATTTTTTTGTTATATCTGATCCTTTAACTGTCCACAGCAGGGATTTAAAATGACAACTTTTTTACAAAAAATTAACTTTTTCAACTTAACTTTTGAAAATGTTCCAGAAGGTCTGACATTTTTATATATATCTTAAATTAAAGCTAATGTAATATACTTTATTATGAAAAAAAAAAATTTCGGACTTTATTTTATCTTCATGGTGAAAATGGCTACCAAATGCTATTTTCGTGTGAAAATTTTCGATTTTGTATTTTACATTTTTAACTATAAAATGCTATAACTTTTTGAAAAATGTATGGATCAACACAATTTTTTCATGAGAAGTAGTATTTATGTACATCTTTTATTCGACATACTTTTTTTTAAATCGGACTATTTCCCTATATACAAGGTGGGTTTAAATCTTAAAAATGCATGTAGAAAGTAGAACTTTTTCAACTTAACTTTTGAAAATGTTCCGGAAAGTCTGACACTTTTATATATATCTTAAATTGAAGCTTATGTAATATACTTTAATTTAAAAAAAAAATATTTGACCTCTGGACTTGTCTTCACGGCGAAAATGGCTACCAAATGCTATTTACGTGTGAAAATTCTCGATTTTATTTTTTATTTTTTTAATTTTATAATGCTATAACTTATTGAAAATTGTATGGATCAACACAATTTTTTATGAGAAATAATATTTTTTAATAATCCCTTTTTCATTCGACATACTTTATCTTAATCAAGATATTAATAAGGAACTAGCAGATCATGTAGCGTTTGGAATAATACACTAATTTTTTAAATTAAACACTATCTAAAGATTTGTATCGAAGCGTTTTTTATTGATAGTGATTTTAATCACTGTCAGATATCATTATACTTAATCCAACTATGCCATGTCACCACATTGCCGTGAGCCCCCTGTGCTGGTTTTTTTTTTTTTTTTGTAGCCTTTATTATAATAATAATCAGCTCAACAATTATGAAAAAATAGTAAAAAGTATAACAGTAAAAATATTATGTTATAATGGTATAACAGATATGTGTATTTACACTGTTAATTAAAGCAGGATAATCAAGACGGGGAAAATTGTATAGAGCTTCATTATCATGTAGGGGACAGAAGGAAACGGAATTTAAGGAATGATGGAATGGTATGGAAGGGACCTAACCTAAGTCTAGATTAATAAAAAATGATATTTCTGAGTAACACATGGTTATAAAACCATAATAAATGAGCAATGGAAGAAGATATCAAGCGATACCAACATGTAGTTTTCAATTTTACTGCAGACCAGCTGTCTTGCCAAGCTTGGAAAACTGTTTACTGAAAGAGGCGAAGAAAGTCAAAGCGAGAATTTTATAGGTGGAAGGAGTAAAGATGTTTCAAAGTGGTCAGTAGTTTCCAATATACCGGCGTGGTCCGACACACAATAAAATACAATTCATTTATTCTGGGTTGGAAATTAAGTAGATAAATGATTTAATAATAATGTAAGGAGAAAGATGAATTTAAAATAGATTAGATGTAATGGTAATTAGACAAGATAGTAAATTTAAAAAAAAATCAAATTCATTGAAGTAGAAAATATAAAAATGAGAGCATTAATGATGGAAAGGTATCCATTGTAAAAAAATAAGAAGATAGGTTGAGTACAGCCGAGTATGAAATATTAAGTTTAAAAATAAAGAAGAGCAACCAGTTGATAAAGTACCATTAGTGAATATCGAGCATTTAATTAAAAAATTTGACGAGATATAATTTTTAAAGATAATATTAATAAAAGTTTCGGAAAGAGAACGGAGGATTGAAGGAGAGAAGCCGAAGAAACACGTATTACACACTATGATAGTTAGTGTAAGGGCAAATAGAGGACAATCGAATAGAAGTAATCTGGAGTGCGACTTGTATATGTAACTGACTATGAAGAACAGAGAAGAACATACTGAGGCCAATATTGACTGCGTTTTAGGCATGTAGAAACTATTACATAATTTAGAGTATAAGTAGTAGATACGATGGTTATGTGTATTAGATAAATTTTAGGAGAAATTTATTAGGAAGCAAGTGGCAGCAGATTTTGAGGGGGAGAAGAGTACTCAACAAAAATACTGTTACTCGGGATTGACTTAAGAACACGAAGAATGCTGAGTAAGCATGCAAATAAAAATTTTTATTAGATGATGCACAAATAAAAAACGGTTAAATAATATATGTTGTGATACTACCCTTGAAAAAATCTTGCTTAAACTATTGCACTTGTAAACCTTAATTTATAAAGAGTATCAGTATCACTACATTACTTTTGACAGTAATTCAAAATGTCGCCTTAAATACATTTGGAAAATATTTTAATAATAAATTTATTTATTATGAAATTAGTAACAGCGATTACACTGAAAAAAATTGCTTATAAAATTTGTAGTTTGTAAATAGTTAAACTTAAAAAAGAAACAAATTATTAGTTATTCAATTATTAATTCCAATTAATATTTTATAAAATAAATTACTATAAATAGGTATTTATTCATATTTACCCAAAGTTCGATGGATAATTGTAAACACATCGGGCAAATTTAAAATTAACTTATAGTTTTTTACACATACATTTTTTTGTGTAAACTTCAAAATGTATATTATAATAGGAATAAAGGACTAAAATTCCATTAAAATTTTCAGAATAACCGTCTAGTTTACTGGACACCTCTTTCTACATTTTTTTTAAAATGTTTTTTTAAAACTGTTTGAAAAAATTAGCGGAAACAATTGGTTTTAAAGTTATAGTATCTTGAAGTTGCCGGGTCGACAAATCAAAAATATGCCAAAAATATCATAAAGTTATTGAATATTACAGATTTTACACGAAATAAAAAACAAAACCGAGCACAATGCAGAATGGCCTTTCTTTTTTATAACTTATTAAAAAGAAATAAATGATTGCTAAAACAATTAAAGATTATTTCGCCTACTGACTCTGGTTACCAGTTCGAGTCCCTACATTTCTCTTACGAGAAAGGGTTTACACCCTAAAATTCAAAAAGAAAAAAGTCTAGCCTAATTCTAATCAATTAAAACCCTTTGGAATGCAAAGTACAGTGACCCAATAAGTCCAAATCGCCACAGGAAACGGCATTAAAATTTATGAGTATAAACAGAAATCATTATTGAAAATAAACTAAAAAAACTTTGTTAAAACATTTTTGACTTGTTATAGATTAAATGATTGCGGTTATAATCATCTATTAAACGGTTAAACACTATTAAATTTGTTGACCCTGAAGCTGAGGCATATTCAAATACAATAGATACACTTTGCATCATGCCAAGGTATTCCTCCATGGCTATTGGCGTAAAAAAATTCTATGCTGATTATCTTGCAAAATATATGTTTTTGAAAAAATATAAATATACTATCCATATTTTCTGAGATGAACTTTAGCGATAAGAAGGAAGAAGAAAAAGGAGAGTAAAAATATACAAATTATTTAAATTATACTTAAAAATAAAATAATAAACTTAATACAAAAAAAAGCCCACTGCTAATAATAATAGCAACTTTTATAGATATTGTAATCGATCGTAATCGATAAGAAACAATTCATATCTAATATATAAATAAATCAAATGTATTAAAACGAGATCAGAAAATAATGACGGTTTTTATGTAAAATTCGATATGAAAATAACTCATCATTTTATAACGCTGTAACTTTGGAATTACTTGTTTTCACTCAATATTTTTTACATATTATTTATTTAAAATAAAAATCTATCTATTTAAAACAAAAATTAGTTAAAAAACAGAGTTTTCCCTGTAGATAGGGGATTAGAATACTTCCATGGCACCTCTGTCAGTTGTAAGAGGCGACTAATGAGGTTGTATCAGGTTGACAGCCAGCGTAAAAATCTTTGTCAAAAAAATATGAGGAATCCTGAACAAAACTTAGGCGGATTGTCCCATCTCAGATGAACGCGGGGACAACAGAAAGTAGTTAAAAACGGAGAAGGCCTAAGGAATAACGTATTTGATACCAGCCTGACAACTTGTGCGGTAGCTGTTTCACCAGTCATGTGTACAGGTCTACCCAACGTTTGTAGTGTCAACGGTGTAGGGACATCACCACTTAACTCTAGGCTGGACTCGTGTATAAGGGAGAAAGATAGATACAAAGTAAGAATAGGTACTTGGAATGTTGGAACATTAACTGGTAGAAGTGAAGAATTAGTAGAAGTATTGAAGAGGAGAAAAGTTAACATTTGTTGTGTGCAGGAAACTAAGTGGAAAAGAGAGAAATCGAGGGAAATAGATGAGGGTTATAAAATAATATATTCAGGTAAGTCTAGTACAAAGGATGGTGTAGAGATAATAATTGATGAGGTGATGAAAAGTAAAGTAGTAGAAAGAAGTAGCTAGGAAAAGTGACAGAATTATGGTCGTAAAATTTATATTAGAAGAAAAAGTGCTGAATTTATTAAGTGTCTATGCACCACAAGTGGGATGTGATGAAATAGAAAAGGAAATGTTTTGGTTAGAGATTGATGAGGTGATGCAAGGGGTACCTGGCAATGAAGATGCGGTGATAGGTGAAGATATGAATGAACATGTAGGTGATGAGAGGAGAGGATATGAAAGAGTACATAGAGGGTATGGTTTTAGTGGGAAGAATGAGGCTGGGGAAAGAATCTTGGATTTCGCAAAATCGTATGATTTTACTGTGGTTAATACTTATTTTAGAAAAAGGGAAGAACATTATATAATATATAAGAGTGGGACTAATAAATCACAAATCAAATATTTTATGTGGAAGAAAGAGAGAGAGAATAAACAAAAATTGAAAAAACACGGGGGAAAAATCGAAGATCCGGTGGTGAAAATTGAAAGGGAAAATGAAAAAGAGTTTGTAAAGACGATAAAAAAGATGACGGTGTGGATGTCGAGGAAGACATAAATGATGTGTGGAATATATATGCTAGTTGTGTAAAGAATACTGCAAAGGAGATTGTTGGTGAGAGTAGGAGTAGAATGCCAGGAAACAAGGAAACCTGGTGATGGGATGAGGACGTTCAAAAAATCATAGAAAGTAAGAAAAAGCAATTCAAAGTATGGCAGAAGAGCAAAAAGAGAGAAGACTGAATAGAGTATAAACGCTTGTGCAAAGAAGCCAAGTGTGCAGTAAAAAGACGGAGTTTAAGAGGTATGATAGGCCAGGAACAAAGGAAGGCGAGAAAGAAATCTATAGACTTGCAAAGATAAGAAAGAAAAGGTCTAAAGATTATCATTATAAAAGGTGTATAAAAAGTGTTGATAATAAGGTACTCTCAAGTGATGATGATGTGAAAAAAAGGTGGAAAGAATATTTTGAAAAATTACTGAATGAGGAGTATCCAAAAGAGACGTCAGAGGATATCTCGTGGAACGAGAGACTGGTAGATTTAATTAGTGAGAAAGAAGTATGGGAGGCTGTGACATCAATGAAAAAGAATAAAGCAGTAGGACCAGATAAAGTGCCAGTAAAAATATGAAAATATTAAGCGGTGTTGGAATAAGGTGATTGAAGGAACTTTTAAATAAAATCTTATTCATTAGATTTATGTAAATTGATATAATGTATTAATTTTAATACCCAAATAATTAATATTATGTTATATATTTAGTTTTTGTGACTATGCATTTAAAAAATTTGTTTGGAATATTTCTGAGACGGCTAAATCTGTAAAAAAATGATCATAAATGTATACATTACCACAGAAATATTTTTGTTCTGGAGGGAGTGATCCCCATACGTCTCTTAAAATTTAATTTTTAATTAATATACACAGTTAAGTGTTTAAAAAAATAACATGGGTATCATTAATGTACTCTGGATGACTAAAATTAACTTTATAAATGCATAAAATCCTGAGTGTATTTTATGAGTTGACATGGGCGATTGCTTCTCCTAGATTACTACTATTCATATTTTATAGAGCCGATATTAATATTACAAGTTGTGTAAGACATTTTTTTAATCATCGTTATTTTTAGAGAGTACACTCTTGTTATATTTAAGGTGCTTTAGAAATATATTTTTACTATAAAATTAAAAAATATAATTTAAAACTCATATTAAACTATTATTTTCATACAATTTTTTGAAAACAAGTTTTTTTTTTAATAACATCACATGTATGTAGTTGATAAAAACATGGCGTAAACAAATTAAAGATTGAAATATTAATTACACCAATCAAAAACAGACAAACCTTCATACACAATAATGAGAGTTCATTTTTCCATTGTATTTTGTATAAATATAAATTGATCATTATTGTCAAACCAATCATTTTTAGTTGGAATTATGCTCAATTTCATCAAAAGTGATCATGAATATATAGGATTTTAGTTAAACATTATCTCTAGTAACTATATATTATTAAACAGTTATAAATTTTTTTTCTTTAGGATGCAAATTACTTTTTTACATCGTAGGATCTATGTTAAATACTTTGTAAAGATTACATAAATTTATGTGTAAAGCTACACGTCCGTTGTAAATAGACTTTATAACCTACTTAAATATTCTCTTTGATATGGTTTTATACGAATATGTTTTTATGTTAGCATTTGAAAAAAATAATGGGTTGATAATTTGTACATTTTTTGAATCTATCATAAGTTACAACAGTTTTGTGAATTTGTCAATTGCCTATTAGTAAGATAACTTGTACGCGTAACCCATACAAATGGAAATATAAGTATAATGTAAAACGATTTTGGTTGAGTATTATTGTAACATAGTTGGCTTCCATTCAAGTGGCAGTACGCAATAGTATCAAACACTTAGTCAACAGTATATGACCACTTATCACTTTGTACTTAATTTTTTCAAATTTAATAAATACCATTTAATGAAGTCAAAAAGTGTATACTCATCATATTGTACATTATATAGCCTAATTATAAAATTATTAATAGGTATTACTGCTAGAAACTATAAAGCTATAATTGAATTTATTAAAAAGTTTAATATATTATAATATTGATTAACACTTTGGCAAATTGTTTTTGGAAAAAAACGAAATGTTATAATTTGAATAGATTGTTTACTATTGCAGTGAAAGGTTATATTTAGTAAATAAACTATTCGTTTCTCATTAATATTAATGATTGTTTAAAATCACGTATAAAAGCCCAACAAGAATTTAAAACTTTAGGAATGGTTTACAAATGACTCCAAAGAAAAACACAAATTTCAATGGCTTTGACAATAAAATTCTAATCAGAAAAAAAATTATACTTGATTTATTTTTGAAATAATATTACATTTTTTTTTTTTTTGTGAAATAATTTATTATAAATTAAAGTAATCTAAAATAGTCTTAAATAAAAAAAAATTTAAAGAAAATAATATTAAAGTCAATCTATTATAGTGATCAAACGTCAAACATCCAAAAAATATAGGCGTATGACGAATTTTTAAATACAATATTAGTTAATATACTCGGAGAACATTTTCCTATTAATATTTTTAATACCATTTCATATTTTTTTCAAGAAAAACGAACATTTTTACAATTAATACAATCTTCTTGAGGAATAACTTTTTTATATTTAAGTTGTATTAAATGCAAAAAACATTTATTGCAGAATTAGAAATTTTTCGACATTTTTTATTGTGTAATTTTTAGTCATCCACTAAAATAACACGTTTTCAAAGAAAAATTATTTTTTACTTTTATGAGTACATAAGCCTTTATAGTCTCGACATTAAAAATATTCTTTAAAATATTTTGACTTACATTAAAAAAATACGGGAACGCCCTCTTTTTTTATAGGAACAACAAATTAATACTTTTGCATGGAATGTAATCTATCAGACTATAAGTGTATTATCACCCTCCAATTTAAATTTATGAAAGTCTTGATTTTCATAATGTCTTTTTCCATTTTTTTTATCGCCAATTCAAAGTTTCTATTTACGGGTGTCATGTGAAATCAATCTTTTAAAATACACACATTTATTTTAAGAATAACATAGAACACCTAATATAAATCCTATGTAAATAAATATGCTTTGCCATCATTCATTATTAAGTGTTACTTTTGACTTATCAAAATATTTTTATTGAAAATGACTTCTTTCCTAATGATTCGATTTACTATAGAGTCAATGTATATAAAAGTAAAAAGAATGTTTAAATTATATTCAATCCCTTATTTGGAGGCGATCCAACGTAAAGGCGACGAGAAGAGCTATACAATTTTCCAGTCCGCCAAGAAAAGTATATAGGGTGTGAGGAAACATGCGTTGGGCGTGTGGTATACCTTGGCACGAAAAAGAAATACCTTTTAATACAAAGATAAAATCCTCTATAGAACAGGCGAGGGCTGAAGCGAAACGGCTCTGAGCATAAGGAAGATAGGCCGGAATTGAGAAGCTCAAAGAAGCGAGGTTGACACTTTTATCGAACCGTTTGTTTTTTTTTTATCCTACGCTAGGGGTTGTACGTTAACATTTATCACCAAAATTATAGTGGTCGCGGTTGTCCGGTCAAAGTGTTTCCGTAATAATATTCTCGTCAACTTGAAAAATAAATGCTTAAAGTTATGTAGGTCAATAGGCTCTTGAAGATTAAACGTGTACCTTCATAGCATTCTGTAAAATTATTTTCCACCCTTCAATTTTTTTTTTTTTACTGTTTTATATTCTAGTACTAATCGAATAAAAAATATTAAGAAAATTTTAATCATATTTATGGTTGTAATATATTGCAAAATAAAATTTGAAATTAAAAAAACTAATAAAAATCAACTAAGATTTAAATTAATTATTGAGACCTTTGTAAAATCGCCACTTATTTATAAATATTATTTTTTATATCAAAATTTTACATTTGAATATCATTATAAAGATTTCAGTACTATTATTTGTGATGTATTAATAATGTATTTTGAATTGAAGAATTTCATTGGAGTATTGTTTTTACAACTACAGCATCAATATAAATCTTGTGAAATAACATATGTTATACTATGTTATTTCTGTGTATTCATATGAAAAAACTGGTATTTTATTTACAAGCTCATTTTTCTAATAGTTTTAATGTTATCAATCGAATACCTGGAAACCATCATACGTCCATGATCCGAACTTTAATACACACGTTTGCTCATCGAAAGGAAAATATTCAACGTCTATTTCACATGAAGACTTATAAATGGCTGGTGGCTTCCAAACTACTTTGCCTGTGTAGTGGAGAATAGCTTTGGTTGCTAAAGTTACTTCGAAATTTCCGTCCGCGCTAAACATAAAGTACATTCTAAGAACTTGGTGAAATGCTACTAAAATATTAATTTCATCATCTATTGTATTTTTCTATTTATTATAATAAATAGAAATGATTATTGTATTAAAATGTAAAAATTTATCACTAACTTACTTGTTATAGAGAACAATGTCTGGTCTCCACAAATTTTCTGAAGGAACGTGTAAACCTTCAACTCCACCATACTCTTTAGGATTCCAAGCTAGCTTGTAATCATACCAGTTCTGTGAACCGAAAGATTAATAAAAATATTTACAACTCTTAAACTTTAATCACTTCTAGACTCTTTTAATTAATAGATTTAAAAAATAATTTAAATATGAATTATGAAGTAAAATAATTTTTAGTAATTGAGTATTATAGTTAATAATATCTTACTTGTTCCACCCATAGATTTGTAGTCATTATTTGATGTTTCAAGTTCTAAGATCAATAATAAAAATTAAAATATGTACGAAATAACGTCATGGTTCTTTCTAACATAAGCAATAGATAAATTTTTATAAAGAACATTAAACAAGATTACAATATAAAATAATAAATTTAACTGTAGTAAATAGGTTTTTCTTTTTTTTTTTTTTTGAGGGGGGGGGTAAATGTAATGAATCATTTACCCTTAAAAATTGTTTATATTCACATTAATCGTATAAAATATCTTATGAATTTTGAAAAATAAAAAAAAATATTAATGGGTAAACATGTACGAGACGCTTTGTCGTCAACTTATCTTTGTCTGAGAAAACGTTAACACAGCTTCCTACTTCCGCTATAAATAATGGGAAATATCTTAGGAGTACCAAAAAACAGATAGGAATTTCTTTTGCTGCGTGTCAACTAAGTTGAAGAATACTTGTTAATACTTGTTATTGTATTACAATAATATAAAATGATTTTGATAATAATTATTATTTTATGTGGACCAATGGTCTGGGTACTATGTTCGTAATTAAATGTAATAATGATTAAAATCATCCGAAATATTGAATGGTTATTTTAGGGCTTTTACTCCAAGGACTTTTCTGAATTTCATACATGTTGCTTATGAAAAGTAGTGTGTCAACTCTTTATGTAAAATATTTTATTTTAACGCTCTATAAGCCCAAAGGAGGAGGTTTCTTAACCATTGATATTTCGCGACGGGTGGTTATTCGTCGTTGGAGAGAGGGATGATGACTCCAATTACCGAACTGATCTCTCGCTCAGCAAATGAAGCCGCCCGTGACCGAGTTTCGAACTCGAGGCAATGCACGTCAAGCACTGCCGCGTTACCGACTCGGCCACACCATTCCTCTTGAAATGATAATAGTATCTATATAGGTTTTTTTATAGTAGATACAATTGTGTAATAATAAAAATGAGTTTATATTAAAGTGTCATTTGAGTTTTATGGCCTTATAGAGTACAGTATATACTGTTACTTTTATTATATTTCTTTTTGTAGCGAATTTAACGAGATAATCAAGTAAAATGAATTTTGCATTTGTATAAATACTAAATTTGCAATAGAGCAATTGTTACGATAGATAGATTATGCGAATATAATGTACAGTAAATTTACTCTAAAAATGACCCATTTGTATTTCACATTTGGAGTCTTACAAAACATGTATATGCGAATGAAAATAAATGTTAGAATAACTTTCTGAAAGATTTATTCATGTGAAGGATACTTTGGAAACTATTAGGTTATGTTAGAAATAACAGTTTATAACTAGTCAAACACTCGTAAATTGAAACTATGAATGTTGAATAAACTGTAAAATTACATGGACAGTGGATTTGTGAAATCAAGTCAAGTATGCAAGTTAGGTTAATAATTTCAATGATGGATCGTTGAACACGTCAAAAGCATTACTAGTAAAGGGTTCTAATGTATGAATTTATCGTGAATAATTTTCCCGTCAGTTATATCTCAAAATATAGAATAGTATGTTGTGTTTGTTGTTAATTCTATTTTTATCGTTAAACTACAATACATTTGTATTTCCATCTAAATATGATCATTTAACAATTTTATCGAACTATTAATAATTAAGTCAAAATTAAAATATTTATTGTTAACTAAAATATATATTAAAATGTAAATATTGTTTTATTTTAAAGAATACTTACAATGTCAATTAATTGAGATAATTTGATTTTGATTTTTACGGCTAATGGTTCACTGTTATTGATTACAGGTCTCACAAGTTTGTTGTAATTTGATAAGAGATCGTCATACAACCTTTTAGCGTCTTGGTTCATCAAATACCCTTAAAACCGCATAAACGTAATTATCAAATTTGGATCACATACACACGTATGAATTACTTTTTTAGTGAACATAGTTTATAAATATTACATGTATTATATCCATATGAAATCTATTTTGACGCTGAATTATACGATTTTTAGCTTCGATGCGAAGCTGAGAAGGTATTGGTTTTACTAAGATGTGTTTTTTTTTTT
>NW_026099575.1:5393631-5396579 GCF_025091365.1 Daktulosphaira vitifoliae
AAATTAAACACTATCTAAAGATTTGCATCGAAGCGTTTTTTTTTGATAGTGATTTTAATCACTGTCAGATATCATTATACTTGATCCAACTATGCCACGTCACCACTGTGCCGCGACTTTATAATTGTAAAAATAATATTATTTTTGTGTTACATTTCTAGTATTACAATACAGGTTTATTTATCCTAATTTGTTATTAATCCGTATGTATTCTACTTGATGCAGATAATTTATGTCAATAATACAGACCGCTTGCTTTGAAAAAGATACCAAACTGACATGGAAACATCAAATCAGTAAAGTTAAAAAAAATTATCATAGGACTCTTTTAGTTGAAACCTTATGTATACATTATTAAATTGTTAACTGAAATGAAAGTATAATGCTATTAAGGATTCAGTTTTGTTCATCACAGAAAGACCTCGTGTACATACATAAAGTGCTAGGGTAAGTATGATCCAGGATTTATTTTTAATTGTGTCTAATGCAAAATTAATGTTCGTTGTTTCAAGCAACCGCGCTTATTTAATCACATGTTTTTGTTCCTGGAGTATATTACTCGGCGATAGGCCTGCGCGGTAATCATTTAATATATTCGACAGTCGATTGTTCTAAAATAATCGATTTTATTCGATAAATAAAACTATTTAAAACTATACTAATCTTATTAATACATAAATTTATAGTGAGTCAAATAATTTGTCATTGTCTAGAAAAAATAATTTGCTTTTGAATTGCCAGTCTTATAGATCTTTATGTATGGATTAATCACTCATCCAAACATTTTTCTAATAGTGTGACCATATTTAAAGATCTATAAGACGATGGCATAATAAAAGATAAATTATTTTTTCTAGACCTATACTCTTATATTCACTTTACTCATTGTACCGATAGTAATTTTAAAACATAAACATCGATATATATATATATATATATACTAAAATTTAGAGGGGTATAAGCTTCCCCATTAGCTTAGCCATAATATTTTATTGAGAAATATAATGTGTGATGGGTTGTGATTAATATCAATTGAAAAAAGTGTTGCTTAAACAAATATTATATTATTATATAATATTGCGGAAAATTCAACACACCATTGGATATTCATATTACCAATAAATACGTTTAATTTTATATTTTTTAAATATTTAATGTGTAGAGAAATACGCTGACATTTTTTATGTCTGTTTTGAGTTATTAAAAATAAATTTAAAAATCAAACCAAAAACTCAGAATATTACAATATTCTTTAGTGGGGACGCGTATAAATGATATGTGACTGTAATTTAAACACTTATAAAAAACGCTTCAATACGTATCTTATAAATTTAATAATAATTGGTATATTTGTATTTTTGTATTTTTACAATTGCTATGTTTAAAACGCTGGGACGTTTTTCTTTTTTCATCATAAAGTGTTCTTAAAAAGCTTTAATTTTTATAAGCTTAAAGAACGCAGATGTCACAGATGTTGAAAACTAATCCTGTATGTAGGTTTTCTATTAGATTTTCATGAATTGCCATTCAAAATTGGCACTACAAAAGAAAACTTATTGATTTAATAATTTTCTATTACAATTTTATAAAGATTCTGTGACTATTAAAAAATGTATTACAATTTTAAAATTTTAATTTTGGGCGACCCCAAGTAGTTAGGATTAAGGCGAGGAAGAGAAGATTACAATTTTAAAATGCAGAAAAAATTGCGATTTTCGACAGATGCTAAATTATGAGATATTTTTCTAAATCTTTAAAATTGAGGATGTTTTTACAATATTTGAAGGTGATATTTTCAACTAGGTAGGATTCGGATTCTTTTGACGTACAAATCATTATAATCGCCCTAGTGAGAATTGAGAATTTCTATGGACAGTTAAAAAAAACTAACATTATGGTAATACCAATACAATTTCAACTTCGCATCGCAGTTACAAACAATAGATTTACAAATCAGTTGTAAATTTTCTTTTATTGAAAAAAAACATGTATTCAATATGTATGTGATATTTTTGTTCTTATTCTTTTAGCTTCGATGCGAAGCTGAGAAGCTATTATTTTACTATGATGTGTGTTTTTTTTTTTTTTGTGTCTGTTACCACTTTTTCTCAGCTCTCACCGAACGGATTTCTTTCAACGATACGTCAAAAGATCACAAATCGTATCTAGTCGAAGACATTACCCTTCAAAATTGAAAAAAATTCCCTCGTTCCCTATAAATGGGGGAAACCTCCAAAAAAATTACAAATTTAAAAATCGCTAATTTTCGAAATTTTTTCAATTTTTTTTACTAAAAACTGCCGTAACTTTTTCAAAAATGAACATATCAATATAATTTTTTTTTATATAGATGCTTGATGTCTTTACCTATCATTTGGTATATTTTTTTTGTAAATCTGACACTTAACCTGCCCACAGGGGGGGATTTAAAATGACAACTTTTTCACAAAAAATTAACTTTTTCAACTTAACTTTTGAAAATGTTCCGGAAGGTCTGACACTTTTATATATATCTTAAATTAAAGCTAATGTAATGTACTTTAATTTGAAAAAAAAAAATTTGACCTCTGGACTTGTCTTCATGGTGAAAACGGCTACCGAATGCTATTTTCGTGTGAAAATTTTCGATTTTGTATTTTACATTTTTAACTTTAAAATGCTATAACTTTTTAAAAAATGTATGGATCAATATAATTTTTTCATGAAAAGTAGTATTCATATACATCTTTCATTGGACATACTTTTTTTTTAAATCAGACCATTTCCCTATATATGGAGGGGCTTAAAATATAAAAAATGCATATATAGAGTAGAACTTTTTCAACTTAACTTTTAAAAGTGTTCTGGAAGGTCTGACACTTTTATATATATCTTAAATTTAAGCTTATGTAATATACTTTAACTTGAAAAAAAAAAATTTGACCTCTGGACTTGTCTTCATGGTGAAA
>NW_026099575.1:5396663-5408318 GCF_025091365.1 Daktulosphaira vitifoliae
ATTTATATTATATTTAACTTTATAATGCTATAACTTATTGAAAAGTTTATGGATCCACACAATTTTTTTATGAGAAATAATATTTTTTAATAAACCCTTTTTCATTCGACATACTTTATCTTAATCGAGATATTAATAAGGAACCAGCAGATCAAGTAGCTTTTGGAATAAAACACCAATTTTTTTTAAATTAAACACTATCTAAAGATTTGCATCGAAGCGTTTATTTTTGATAGTGATTTTAATTACTGTCAGATATCATTATACTTGATCCAACTATGCCACGTCTCCACTGTCCCGCGACCCCCCTGTGCTGGGTTTTTTTTTATATTGTATTTGAACAAAAATGTCATGAGCAAAATAAGAAAAGATCATATGAATTGTTTGGTATCTTAAATGTGAAAAGAAATATTTAGCCCTCATCAAATTGTTTTAAATATGCCCCTGGTTATCATGATCATAACTGATGTTTCAATTATATCGGTGTAATTTATGGATCTGATTAGTCGATATTTTGTGCAGACCTATTCAGCGACTAAAAAATAACCATAATCGTTAAATAAAGCATTCAAGATATCTTATATAACTCAAAGAGGGTATTAAATGTCATTCAATAGTCCATTATAGTCGTGTATAACTTTGGTGAAAATCAAATGTATGCAATAATGGATAATGGACATGAGAATCTGTTTGATATTTTTGATACATTAAATCTTCGTTCATCTTTCCTTTAAGATAATGTTTTTTTTAATTAATATTGAGAAGTGATATTGTAATTAAATATTTAGTCTCAACATAAAAATTTCACTCAGTAAATAAATTGCATAATTTCCCTGGTTTTTAATAACTATATTGAATATGAGTAGGGTAAGACTTGGTTATAGTTCTACGATTTTTCCTGACTTCATAAAATAAATTTATAATCTGAAATTTTGATGAGAATTACTTTTATATCTAGCCTAATAATAAAAATATTTTCAATTGTCTTTCATCGTCATTTCTTTCTTCTTTTAAGGGGTGAAATACGAGTTTTCATGAAATTGTCATTTTTCCCCAGATGAATTGTAAGATGAAAAAAACGTAAAAAAAAAAAAAATTGTAACTTAAACTATTGTAAGATTCATATAGGTTCATTACAAAAAATATATATTAAATAGTACTTTTAGAATATTTAAGAGAGGAATTTGAAAACATTTTCAAAAAACCTAATTTATTTCACTAATATCTAAAATTTATATGTTCAAAAATTATATCCAAACACAAAATATGACTTTCTAATCTCAACCGAAATTAACGTGCGTGCACGTGTATTAGTACTAATGAGTAACAATGTGTACCGTAAGAGGCTATGTGTGGTTTATTTTGAGAAATACTGAATTCGTCATTTTCCCCATTCAATATCTTACCCTACTATGAAGAAAATTGTGATTTAAGAAAATATAACTTATTTTTCCAACTAAAATCTTCATATAAAATGTTTTAAAACAGAAGTGTAATAATGAATAATAGCATAATAAAACATGCTGTAATTCATTTAAGAAATATTCAAAACGCAACTATACTTAAAAGTTTGTTATTGAAGTATATTTTTTAAATATTCATGAAAATAAAATAAAAAATATCTTTTATTGTAAAACATTAAAGTACATTGTATATATGAAATGTAGTTAGAATATCATTAACACTCAAAAACTTTCTATTGTCGTCAAAAACTATTTTTAAAAAGTCATGAAACAGCTAGCTGCCTATTTGAGTTTGGTGTAGAATTGAATAAAATTCGTTTGCTTTACCGAATTACTTTTTTGTATAATAAAAAACGTTCAGTTTTAAATATAAGTTTAGTAAAAAATTATTATGTTCAGTAGTTGTTTCGTTTATGATTCATTCTGGTAGTTTTAATAAGAATTTAAATTTATTTCATGATTAATTAAAAACTTACCGGAGATGTTCAAAAAAAATATGCACAGTATTAGAATATCGTTTAAAGTCTTCATTTTATGGTGACCATAACATAGGTCACAGCACTGTTTTGATACTACTCATGGCTTCATTTAAACAGCATCTATTAAAGAACAAATGTAAAATATAATTCACTGATACTGAATTTTTATTTAATAGTATGTTTATTTGGTAAAAGATAGATAAACAACCCTTACTGGTAACGTCAGTATAAAATATATATTCTGCGACTTATCATTAAAAACAAGTGGACACGGAACAGATTTATATGTTGTCTCATTATTTAATCTTTCAACCATAAATTTTACGAGTAATCATGTAATGTGCATTATTTATGGTTACAAACTGAAAGTAATAATATTTTTCAAGATAACTTTGAATTATGTTTTAATTATGAATTATGTCAACTTGGGTCATCAGATTAACATAACTGAGAACGTGAAAAAAAAATCATTTTACGATTGAAATAATATGCTCTTATTATTTAATTCGAAATTTTGAAATTCAATTTTCTTTTTTCAAAATATTTCATAATATAATTATGAGTACTAGATTTATGAAATTCTTCTTTCTGATTTGATTTCAAATAAGACTTTTCAAAATATTACTTTTACATTAATTTTTCCAAAAGCATTGATAAATTAATTTTTAAGGGTCCACAAAGTCTGATGGTACACTCGAACTATTTTGAAGCGCAGATTGTTTTTTGTTCCTACATTTTATAAATCCACTTCTGAATTTTATTTTTTTCTTAAATCAAAATTATTTCTTTTTGTAAATGAAAATTAGACAAAATTAATTTAAATTAATTGAACATCGGGGAATATATCATTCCACCCCTTTAAATACAGTTTTGATAGTTCTACTAATTATTGATTTAAATTGTTTTGTCCAATAAATTATATTAATCGGTTATTTAAGTAGTGTCTATTAAATTGAACTATCGATATTAACTAAGTTCCGGAAGTTTTTAACGATAAGACTATAATGGCTAATGATAGTGCAGATAAGATTTTTCAAATCGAACAAAAAAAAATGATTGATGTAGAGAGCAGACAAGTTTTCTGATCCTAAACAATTTATTTTTCACAGCTGTAGTCATCCATATCCTGTTTGACAACTTACTTGACACTCTTACTTACAAACTGCAGTTTACGTTGACATAGATAAAATGTTTTAGGTGTCCAATACTGGCCGGTGGTCTCTTTCATTATTTTGATCGAATGCGTATCGTTTAATTTTTCAAGGTAATTTAAACATCATTGATGCCTATCTATTGAATTATTTGATTTAAAAAAAATCTTATTTAGGATGTTATTATAATTTAATAATAGAAAAAAAGCGAGTGATCAATTAATTTTTCTGAGTATTCACTAATTTTGAATCTTTTGTATATTTCTGTGACTTATACATGTATTCAATTTTGAGTATGTGAGATAATTTAGCATGTAGAAAACATTTATGGTTGTAATACATTTTTTGTCAGACTTTGTTCGTGATCACTACTATGTGTATATTATTTTTGTCATCTAAATCGTATAAAATGTCAAAAAACAGCACATTACACTAATGCCCAGGGGATATGTAGATAAAAACAGTAATATTTTAAATATCTATAATCGCCACGAGTAAATTTCCCACCTGTGACCACATCTATGTACAAAATATTAACCCCAATATAATTTTAATTGTGTTTAATTAATTTGCATTTATATAATTTTATATCAATCTTTTTATTTGTTGTGTTTTACAAGTTTGTTTTTCAATTACCTTTAAAAAAACATATATCAGATAAATAAACGAAAAAAATTAGACAGATTAAAAATTTTCTCTAGTAGAAAACATATTCTCACGCTTGAAGTTGTAAAATCGTTATTATTTTAGGATTCTTTATATCTATCCGTTGTTTTTGTAATGAATATTTAAGTAACACATAAAATGTACTTATAAAAACCATAACTAAAAATATAAAACTCTTTTGACCTTATAATAAAATTCTTCAACCTCCTTACTATGTAAACATTTGAAAATGGCATGTCGCCTATTTTTTGTACTTCTAAACTTGTCCGACTCTATGCAGTAGTCTGTGTGATATATTATTTTAGATGTGACGTCGCTTTGGCGTATAAATGCAACGTGCTTTGTAAAGAGTATGACAAATTATCATTTCACATTAAATCTGTATAATAACCTTCTTTTGGGATTTATAGTTATGGACAATTTAATATTATACCTGTTATAATAAATATGTGATTAATAATTAATTTTCGTAAAATTATCAACCTTGTATTCAATTTTTACTTTTTCAGATTTCAACTTTTAAAATATTACGTTGTAATTTAGTGATTATAATTGTAATGACTAAATAAATATACCCAAATATTCATGTGTTTAAAAAATATTTTTATTGATCAATCGTTCACATGAAATAAATGAAAAAATCATTATTATTTTTAAAGGATATTTTTATTCGTTGTATTTTTTAGGTTTCGTTAAAATTAAAAAGTCGTGCTATCATTAATACATAAAAAATTAAAAATACAATGATTTTAATGGTAAGAGATGAATACTTGTACTCGCTGTAAAAATAAATATATATCACTTAAAAATATGATATATTTTCAATTGAATTATTATTATTTTTATTGTAATTAAGATTTTCAATAATCTTTACACAATTACCTAATATCGAAAAAAAATTATACCTTTTGTTCGTCGCGTACGCAGAAATGAGCGGAAGAGCAGCGGTTACGGAGCAGACAACATGCGGTTGGGGTAAGTGTTTGATCAGACGTACAGAGAGTCATCCAGCGGTGTCGCATTGAACACGACGACGACGGCTGCCATAGCGTTTAGGACTCGAATCGTGTTTAATCCGTTGCCGTCGACGCTTCGCCGTAACTAGGACACACAGGCGCAGTGGACACATTGGCGCGACACAATATCTTCGTGTGCGGCATCCTCCTAAAGGAAATACCTATACATAATACTCTCGTGGTAAATGTCCGCGGCACCCTCGAGTGTGATGAGGGAGAGTAACAATGTAGATCACGGCGATGGCAATGATAATTTTCCTCATTGCCCTTCAGCCACCCTCACCGCTTACTCGAAATGGATACTAAGTGCCATGTCAGTAGTGTTGTAAAGTAGCTTATGCATTAACCGATTTTAGATTGAAACTCTAAAAGAAAAAATGCAAAACGGTAGAAAGGAAGCAGAAGATAGATGAAGCCTTTTACGAAAATCTGTACCGTTTTATTAAAAATAAGTTTAAGCCGAATGAAAATAAAATATAATGGCCGACTTCGGAGAAAATGTTAAAAAAACTTTCTTTATGAGAGACATTTATTAATGTGAAATTTTTTTATTAAAACAGCATTGATGATCCAACCAGAATGTACACCAATCTTAGGTACCGTTTTCAATGATTATTTTTCAAAACGGCGACCGAGATAGGCAATATTGAATAATGGTTGAATACGCGGTCCCTCAATAATGGTTAATAAGAAGCAACGCCTATTTTATCATCAGAAATTGAAATACACTTTTGTCATTATGTAAAGCTGGAACCTCAAGATTATTGCAAGATTATCATAGTACCAGTTTGAACCAAATGTTTGAGGAATCTGAATTAACTTTTACCCTCCTTAAAAATATTTATATATAAATCAACATGTAATTTTCATAATTTTTGAAAGGTTGCGAAATTATTAGGAGGCTAATTCCCTTTTAGACCTCTCAGTTTGCGCCTATGAACAATGATACAAAATTAAAAGGTTTTCGTCTGAATATTTTAATAAATATTGTGAAAAATGTCAAAAATAGTTTCATTATCACTGTCGCCTTGAGATGGTCAGAGGGCTAAAAAAAAATTTTATATAAATACACAAAAGATAATTTTATTATATTTCATGGTACAAAATTTATAATTAAATAAGAGCAAATAATTCTTTGAACAATATTTATATATTTATACATAGGAATCTCCACAAAGTTTAACATATAATGAGAGCTTTTTTTTCTGTAATTTGTTCTTTATGAATCATAAACAAGTAAAATATATATAACACAAAAAAAATTTTTTTTATTTGAAACAAACATATAAAACTCATAAAATAAAATATAATATAGTAATACAAGAAAAAACTGTTAATAGTTTTTTGTTCGATAATTTTTGTTCGTTGGATTATATTTTAATTGTTTAAATTAAACCTTGTTTGGTTTCATTTTGCCACCACGGTTATCATAATCTTTTACCCTGTATATTCGAACAAGCCAGTGTTCAGTTGTATAAGCTTCATCAAGTACACTTAATGTAACATTTTTTATGCCAATTTCTGCATTTCTAACACGATCATAACCAGCAGGTTTTCCTATTAAAATAAGTAATAAACTAAGACATAATATATTTTTACATAAAATTATTTATTTTAAATGCGATCAATGTATAATTTTTATGCACAATAATATTAACAGAAATAACTTACCTCCTTCCGAAAATACTTGACCAAATCTATAGTAGCACATTTTGTACATTAATGAATTTTTTAATGTCTTAGACCCTTCCTTATCAACTCTAAATTCTCCACTTGGGGAATAGTAATCATATTCTTTGATATGTTTTCCTTTTTCAGTAGAACCACCAATACGTACCATCCATAGAAATTTATTAATGTCTAAAATTTTAGTATTATTTATAATGGTACTTTATATATAATAATTTTATAATTTGAATTACCATCTGATGAATAGCCAACAACACCCCCAAAAATAACAAGTACATAGTTCACATCTAATTCTTTCATTATTTCATAGGCTTCTTCTTCTCCAGAAGCCATTGCTTGACCAACCCTTGAGATATGAGTATTATTCCAAGTATTATTATCCACTAATATTGTTCTATTAGCCATAGCTGTTATTTGGTACCCATAATCCCACCAAGACATGACTCTTGCATCCTAAAATCATTATATTTTCCATTTAAACCTTTAGCATTACACTAGATAAGGAATTTCAAGGGTAATATTTTGAATGTAAACTACAGTATAAATAAATTGATTTTTTGGCCAAATAAGGTGATTCTATAAAATTAAAAATTAAATTATTAGGGGCATAAAAATATTTTAAATATGCATCTGGCTAGACAACTATGAATTCTTGAATACTTTTAAGGTAATCCTCACAGCTCAATTTGTAATAGTCTTGTTTACAAATATCAAAGTTAAACTGAGTTCAATAGGTTACATTAAAGATAGGCTCAAAAAATGAACAAGAGCGAACACTATTAGTGGTAAATTTAAAAGTGCAGCTTTTTTACATAAATAGACAGTTATTTCTTAATTAAGAAATGATGAGAAAAAAGGCAGCATTTATGATTTTTCCAACAAAAAAATATTTAAAACTTGACCTAACGAGGTATTAAAAAAATTATGTTAAAAATCAATTATAAAGTAAAATAAAAAAATAAACAAGTGACCTCAGCAGTGTTCATTCTTAACCAATAATATGCTTCCCTAAAGTCATCAAAAATAATTTGGGACCCATCATGAGTGCGAGCTGATAATACAATACTAGGAGAACTGTATGCTTCTGAAGTGACCCATGTGCAATGAAATACATATGAAATCATCATAAATGTAACTAAAGCTATAAATGCAGTAGCGATCTGAAATAAAAATACATAATAAAACAATTATTATTAAATAATAGTTTAAAATATAAATCTAAGTTTAATTATAATTTTATTAGTCTTTATATGATTTAGTTGAAGAGCATTTAAATAGAAGAGAAATTTATGATTTTCATTTTTTGAATATTGAGTAGTGTAATGTAACTATATTTTTTTATCTATCACTATCAATTAATCATGATATTTACCTCGCCTTTCAATGATTTATTGTCCTCATTCTTTTTAGATTTCTTTTCTGGTACCTTTACAGAACTTTCAAGATACTGAGACATGTATGTTGATAACATGGAAGAAACACCTATTCCAGATAAAATACACATTACTGGTGCAAGGACTAACATTAACCGTACCATGACACCCTAAAAAATAAAAAAAAATTCAGTTTGAAAATTTCAACTTTAAAAAAAATTAACTCTTACAGCAAAGTATATACTAGTGACACCATAAAGTATAACAAATATGTTGGCATCTGTAAGTTTCTTAAAACAGAAATATAACCCAACAGGAAACAAAAATACAAGTATCTGTAAATCAAAATAAAATGAAGACCATGATGTCGGTTGATGCTCAGACACAGATGCAATAATTGGAATATGGTTTTTGGCATAAGATGGGTCCAATAATGTATAAAAACGGCCAGTCCAAGGAGCAATTTTCCCTAAAAAGTATTTTTTAATTTATTAAGTATATTGTTCTGTTTTACAAAATTACTATATTACCAGTTATTGTGAGTAAACCACCAATAACAACAACAGAACCTCCTATTAGATAAACAATAAAGTGGAATAATTTTTGAAAGTCTTCACCTATAATTTTTGTACGCAAATAATTAATACCACCAAGTATTTGACAAAGACCAAAAACACCTAAAGCCTGAAAAGTTGTGAATGATTTAAATTAAGATAGAAATAATAACTACATATTAATAGGAAGATTTTAGTACATACCATCATATGCTCAGAAGTTTGGACAGGTTGAAAACCAACAAATGAAATTTGCATTGATAATATGGTACCAATACAATAAACAGAACTGTACGCTACATAAATTCTATGTGAAAAACGACCAGTAATCATAAGTACGAACACATGCATTGGTATTAAATTTATAAGAAATACATAACCACCCCATGAAGATACCTAAAACATATATATATATATAACAATTATGTATAAATGTGAGAAGTAAATTTTTACCATATAAAAATATGCTAATGCCGTAAATGAACCCCAGAGTATACTACCGGATTTGACAGTTTTAATCCACGCATAGTAGGTTAATAACATACAGAAAATGGCAATAGCTAAAAATTAAAAAAAAATAATATATAAATTAAATATCATGAAAACTTAAATTAAAATTCACCTTCATTATCATAAGATCCAGCCACTGAACGAGATATGTATCCTGGGACAATAGATATCATTGCTGCTGCTACAAGTCCTGCACGAGTATCTTTTAATTCTTTGGTTAAAAGGAATGTAATAATTGTTGTAAAACTAGAAAATAAAGGTGCCAAAAAGACACAAATATTTCTAATTTCTAATGTTATATTTAAGAAATGTAGGATATTAAAAATAACAGTTGATGTTATCATTAAACCAGGATAGATTGTACCTGAAAATTATATTTTTCTAATATTAAATTCTATGGTATACTATAAAAGAATCATTAATATACCTCCAATAATTCTTCCTAATGGATACCATGCTCGATCATCAAACCAATTATGAAATTTATAAAATCCTTCTTCTGTCAGGTATTGAGTGGTTCGATAGTTAAAGTATGGATCAAATTCATGAATGACACTTTCAAAACGAAGTACGGAAAATAACCTTGTTGCAAATGCTAAATAATAAAAATGAATTTATGAATAAATAAAAAAATCAAATTAAAGTTTATTACTTATATTGTAATAACTTACATAGAATTGCAGCTATGGTTAAAATGCTCATTTTCAAAAATGATTCTTGTTTGTCACGAGACATACCGAATGGTCTGTACAGTATTTTAACACCCATTTTTTATTGGAATCTATTATAATTTAATACTTAATTAAAAACATTATAAATATTACAAAACTACTATTACAAAAAATCAGCATTCTGAATGATTTCCATAGAGTATAAATATTTCTAGAATGAGAATTAATTGATAAATAATCTAGACGATTTGGATTTTTGAAAAGATATTCATACAACCTATGGTAATCAATAGCTTAACTGATGAAACTTCATTTGCTTATAAAAATATTGTTAAATTTTAATTTGACTTACGATACGTTTCTGAATTTTGGAACTAGTTTTTTTTTATTTTTTACCTAGGAACTACTATACACAATAATTAAATTTTAACAATTTAGTAACATTATACTTAAAGTAACAACCCTTAGGATAATTTAGTTGTATTTCACTATTAAATTGTGATACTAGGCACTCAAACCCGGTACAGATGCCGACAGCCGACTTATCGTAAAATCGAATCTAAACATAATATAAAACACATAACGGATCAAGGAGATTACAATTTTTCCTTATCATCATATTGAATGTAAAACATGGTTAGATAACATTGTTAGTCGACAAGTCAATGCCACGAATAAACATTACCCTGACACTATTCGGTGTTATGTTTGAATTTAACTTCCAATATTCAAAAATTATCATTTTCGCATACTTCGATTAGGCATAGAGTGGTCAAATTTTTCTCCTTCAAAAAATCTGCCCACCCGACACCTATGAGTGTATAAAAAAAATGTTTTTTAATATATTTTTGCCACAAATCATTAACAGAGGTATCCATTTACTCCGCTAATATTTCACAATAATAACGAATGTTGTTTTACTAAACAAATTAATTATTATTAAATATAACAAAATGCTATTTTTTTATAGAAAATAAAAAAAATTGCTGCTTTAAAAGTTAAAAAAAAAATCGATTGTTTGCATGTTGGCGACGGTAAAATTGTCGTCATCGATCATCTCTCTTCAACTTAAAGCGAAGCTGTAATATTAAATGTATATATTTTACTAAAGTATTCTTCTTCTTTTTATCCTTCAACATTTCCATAGCTGCATAATCTTACATCTTCCGATTTCTCTTTCCTCAAAACATAACTAAATCATCTAAGTCTATTTTCTCTCATCTTATCTACGATTGAAGATACATCTATACTCTTTCTTATATGTTTGTTCCTTATCCTATCTTCTCTTGTCTGTACTTATCACATTATTACATTTAAGCATCCTTATCACTGCTACAATCATTCTCTACTCTATTCTCTTAGCTGATCTCGCTACAGTCTTATGGAACTTATCTTTCAGTCTAATTGGAATACTCTTATTGCATAACATACCAGACGCTTCTATCCACTTTAACCACTCATATTTAATCCTGTGTCTTACATCCTCGTCAATACCACCATTCTTTTGCACAATTGATCATAAATACTTAAAACCTACTACCTCTCCTATCACATCTTTGATTATTGACACTGCTCCCCTCATTTCATCTACCTCGTGTTCTCCTTTGTCAAATTCGTACTCTATAGACTCTGGTCTTACTTCTACTTATTCTTAATACCTTTCCTTCAAGAGCAGATCTCCACACCTAAAGCCTTTTATTAATTTTCTATCCATTTTCTTCTATTAACACTACAATTTTTCATTTTATTCGTGCATTTTTATTGTTGTTGCAAATTTTTTTTATTAATCATGTTTTTCTTAATTTTACATTGTTTTTTTTTTTTAATAAAAAAATGTATATACATGTGTCAAATACAATTTGTAAAATGACATTTTTCATTTTTATAAAATAACTGTATTAGTTGTTTTATAAAAAATAAAGCTATTTATATATTTTTTTTTGCATTATAAATCAGTAATCAAAATAAACATTTTCTTTTCTTTTTATGTTACAAGTTTTAAAAAGTTAAATTTTAGCTTCGATGCGAAGCTGAGAAGGTATTGGTTTTACTAAGATTTGTTTTTTTTTTTTTTTTTTTTTTT
>NW_026099575.1:5408357-5508509 GCF_025091365.1 Daktulosphaira vitifoliae
TTTTTTTTTTGTGTCTGTTACCACTTTTTCTCAGCTCTCACCGAACCAATTTCTTTCAATGATACGTCAAAAGATCACAAATCGTATCTAGTCGAAGACATTACCCTCAAAAATTGAAAAAAATTCCCTCGTTCCCCGTAAATGGGGGAAACCTCCAAAAAAATTACAAATTTAAAAATCGCTAATTTTCAAAATTTTCGAAATTTTTTTTACTTGAAAGTGTCATAACTTTTTCAAAAATAAACATATCAATATAATTTTTTTTTATATAGATGCATAATATCATTACCTTTCATTTGGTATATTTTTTTGTTATATCTGATCCTTTAACTGTCTACAGGGGGGGATTTAAAATGATAACTTTTTTACAAAAAATTAACTTTTTCAACTTAACTTTTGAAAATGTTCCAGAAGGTCTGACACTTTTATATATATCTTAAATTAAAGCTAATGTAATATACTTTATCATGGTAAAAAAAAATTTCGGACTTTATTTTATCTTCATGGTGAAAACAGACATTAAACTTAATAAAAAAAATACGATTTTTGTAAAAAAATTCTTTTTTATATTTTTAACTTTATAATGCTATAACTTCTTGAAAGATGTATGGATCAATATAATTCTTTTTTTTGTAGATGCATGATGTCTTTACCTATCATTTGGTATATTTTTTTTATAAATCTGACTTTTTACCTGCCTACAGGGGGGGATTCAAAATGACAACTTTTTCACAAAAAATTGACTTTTTCAACTTAAATTTTGAAAGTGTTCCGGAAAGTCTGACACTTTTATATATATCTTAAATTAAAGTTAATGTAATATACTTTATTATGAAAAAAAAAAATTTCGGACTTTATTTTATCTTCACGGTGAAAATGGCTACCAAATGCTATTATTATGTGAAAATTCTCGATTTTATTTTTTACATTTTTAACTTTATAATGCTATGACATAGTTAAAAGTGTATGGATCAACATTATTTTTTTATAAGAAATAATATTTTTTAATAATCCCTTTTTAATTCGACATACTTTATCTTAATTAGGATATTAATAATGAACTAGCAGATCATGTAGCTTTTGGAATAATCCACCAATTTTTTAAAATTAAACACTATCTAAAGATTTGCATCGAAGCGTTTTTTTTTGATAGTGATTTTAATCACTGTCAGATATCATTATACTTGATCCATCTATGCCACGTCACCACTGTCCCGCGACCCCCCTGTGCTGGGTTTTTTTGTATGAAGCAGTATGTGTTCAGTAGACCACAGAACTGTTTTTTGTGGGTATATTGTTGATAATAAATAATATAAAAATAATAATATTATCATATTATGATTGTAATTATAAGATTTTAGTATTCTGCAATGTAATTCGTATTAATAGATCCCTGACAAATGAATGTTCGCGGTATTAATCAGTCATAGCAATGACGCCATCCCAAATTTTTAATTCTAATTAGTTTAAATTAACTTTTCTGGTATATTCTAATAGAATATTATTTTCAAATTCATTAGTTTAAAAATTTTATTTTTAGTAATGTTAAAGTTGGAACTGTTTTTTTACTTTTATATTATCATTATTAACTGTCTCATTTTCATGTTATCTACTAGTTGTTATTGTTATCAGTGTTTTTAAATATAAATAACAAATCAAGTTTCAAGTAATGATAATGACTCAGTCATTATTCATTACAAATGATGAAATTATATATTATAAACTGATTATGAAATAATGTCAATAATTTTTTTTGAAATTTTTTAAATTAAATCATTATAGTCTCATACTTTTGTGAGGTTTTGTTAAGTATTTTAAATATTTTACTAATTTATAAAAAATGTTTTCGTCAGATGCAAACTACTCGAAGCTTAAAACTAATCTTAGATTAGCATTGAATCGTTTAAAGCTTTTAGAGAAAAAGAAGGCCGAGCTTGCTCAAAAATCGAGAAAAGAGATTGCTGATATGGTTGCTGCTGGTAAGAGTGAACGAGCTAAAATACGAGTCGAACATATCATTCGAGAAGATTACTTTGTTGAAGCTCTAGAAATTGTTGAGATGTACTGTGATTCATTATTATCGAGATTTGGCCTACTTCAGCAATCTAAGTAACTAAAAATTTAATGAATATTCTAGCCAAACTTTTTTTATTTCGTCTTTGTTGTATATTATTTTATCAAAGTTTTCATTTGTAGTTATTTAAAATTAATAAAAATTCTAAGTATAATCTCTGTCTAAATTTCTATTTGTAAAATTAATGACAAAAATAATTAATAACTTTATATTTAAGTTAGATTTTAATAAAAAACAATTTAATTTGAAAAATTTTATTTTATCATTGAACTTTTCTAATGGCTATTATTGTAGGTTACAACACAAATTTAATTTTTATAGGAGAGCCAATGTAAAAAAAAATTATTTTTTGTTGTTGGTAGTGAAGGATTATAACATTTATTATAATTCATGTAGTTGGTTTTCTAATATTATTATCATAAATTTTAATATAAATATATATTTAAATCAATAATATGTTTTTGTTTGTACTTGTATTTTAATAGAAATATATACCTTAAGATATATGATTTTTCAGATTAATGTAAGTAATTTATCCAGAATTAAAAAGATATTCAATTTATAGTAATGAATTAAAGAAAAAACATTAAAAGTTTGTTTGTAGAAGTGTCCGAGTAAAAATACATTTTTTGTGAAATAAGATTTTACATAAGCACCACTGATAAAAATAGTTTGTTCTGTATTGTTGACTATCAATTAAAATAATAGATTAATTTTCTTAGAACTTTAGATTCAACTTTACAAGAATCAGTATCAAGTTTGTTATGGGTATCTCCACATATTCAAGCAGATATTAGTGAAATGAAAGTTATTTCAGATCAGTTAACTCAGAAGTTTGGCAAAAAATATGCTGAGGTAGTTTTTATAAGTTATTATTAAAAAAATGTTTATTGAACATAAATTTTTAAGTTTTTTTTTAGTCTTGCAGGTCAGAAAATATGGATACAGTCTCACAAAAACTTAAGCATAAACTGAGTTTAAGACCTCCTCCAAAAATCTTAGTAGAAAAGTATTTAATTGAAATATCTAAAAATTATCGTGTACCTTATGAACCTGATTTACAAGTACTTTTTCTTGTTTTATTTATAAGAAAATTTAAAAAAAAAAAAATGAATTAATAAATTATTTTTAGGTTATGCAAGAATATGAACAATCACACAGTATTGATTCTATTTTATTTGATAATCAAAACACTGTAGATGGAGCTCAACGACCAACTGGATTTATTGGTTTTCCTCAACAACCTATTCCAATTATACCACCCATGCAAATGCCACCAATTAGTTATCCTGTAAGTTAAACTAAAACCCATGACAAAAAAAAAATTTATTTTATCATTCTTTTTACTATAGAACATGTCAAACATGAGCTCAATGCTAGATTCTACACCATTAGATTTTGATATTCCACCATCTGGAGCTAGTGCACCAACACCAGTAGTCAAGGACCCACCTATACCAAAACCTCGTTCTTCAAACAATGTTCCACAAAATAATTCTAAACCCAACCCATTAATGCCTAATAAAGGACTTGGTTTTTCAAACTTACCAGACCTTCCGAGCGTACCTACAGATATACCAACAGGTGATATTAAGGATAATGGTGATGATGACGATAATGAAGATGATGGAGAAACTAATTTTGATGACCTTTTAAATCGGTTTGAAGATTTAAAGAAAAATAAAAAATAAGTAAATTTACTTTTTATATAATGTTTATTATATTTATATATAAAAAAATTAAAAGTCAAAAATTATTATAGGAATAAAATAGTAATAAATTGTTGTAACACAAAAATATCCTAAACAACACAAATAGATGTCATTGCTTTTCAAGTTAGAGTTCAAGGTTTCTATTTCTTCATTTTTTTTTTTTGCCAAACAAGTTTGGTATAGCAGGTCTTTGTGTAGGCTTTTGATTTTCATCTCCATTCTTTTGATTTGTGGGATTACCTGTTAAACCTCCTAATAAAGATGGTACTCCTAGGTTAGGTTTTGCAATGTTAGGCGTTAAATTGTTCAGTTGTGGTGGTTTCAAAACATTCCCAACTGCGCCTATAGGATTTCTAAATATATTCATTGTATTTTCTTTGACATCTCCCAAAACACCTTCATTTAGTAAATTAGGTACTGTTTTCAATATATCTTTAATTCCAGGAAAATTACAAGTTGATGATTGAAGTATGTCTGGAACACCTGCCCATAATCCTACTTCACAAAATCTAAATTTTTTCTCAATTCGAGAATTTTCACTGAGTATTACATATTCAGATTGTTTAGCAGATGTAAATGATGGCCATTCATCATCCAGTTTGGATAAGCTTGGTTTTCTATAATATAAATTATATCATTCATAAAACAATCAATATTATAATGTTTTTGCTCTTGTAATAATTACCCAGAATGAACAAAATTTGCTACTAATGATGTAAAATTATCTCTCATTTCTATATCTTTAGGATCTTTTAGTTCAGCTCCTTGAATAGGTTTTCCTTCAATACTTCGTACATCATAAAGGTATATTAACTCATCACCATGGCCTGGCTCTCCTATTGAATGATGTAAATTGTAAATAATTTATGTTTAAAAATGTTTATGAAACTATTAAATTACCTGAGTCTTCATCATTCTTATTTACAGTATTTCCTTTACAATCATTTATAGAATCTGCAGGTCCTAAAATATTTGGTAAAAACCATTTTCCAGGAGCTTTTAAACATTTTGATTTATATTCAAAGCTGTAAAAATAAGTAGAGCCACGTTTTGACCATAACATAGATGTTAAAAATGCAGGTAAATTGAACATGGCATCAGTTGTACCCTAAAAAAATAATACATTTAAAGTCAAATAAGTTTATTACTAAATTTATTACATACTTGAATAACTTTTACAAAGTCTTTTAAAGCTCCGCCAAAAGAAGATGAAATCAGTTTTAAATAATTACCATTTTCAAATAATGACTTTAGAGCACTGTTAACATCTCCATTCTTGTATAAACCTTTAAAAATATGATAGTATTCATTTGACCACCCTCAACTTTATTTTTTAATTGTACACAAAAAGAAATAAGTAGTAGCTGTTATTTTACTTAATTGTACTTTTAACTCATTTAAAATAATGAGATAGGGTAGATGTGTTTTTTTGTTATCATAATATATGCAGCAATACAAATTTTTAATGGAATACATTTGAATGTAGATTGAAAAAATCTATAAAAAATTATTTACCTGAATTAGATTGAAGTACTTTACCAGGCATGACTTTAGTAACATAATCTGGGAATTTAGCCAGCTGATCTTGAACTTCCCTCTTAAATTTACCTATAATTAGTTTTATTAAACTGTATTAAAAGAATTTTTAATACTTAATTACTTTCATCATACCTAATAGTCCAGATTTTGTTTCTTGCTTATTAACACCTGTTAGCATTGGTATTTTAGGTAAATTTTTTTTTAATAAATTAAGTGGTGAGTCCAGAAGGAAGAAAGGCAAAAAGCGACCATCATTTTTCCCTTCAACTGAGGGTCCAGCTCCAAGTACATTTGATAATCCAGATAAGAAACCTTCATCAGATAGTTTTTTATTCTAGAAAAGATAAAAGTTTTTATATTTTATCTAATCTATCTGACCCCAACAATAATAATAATAATAAATACCTCATATTTAAAATCAGAGTTAATAATATCTTTTAGTGGCAACATTTGTAAGCATTTCACTGCTTCTAACCCATTTTCTTGTTTACAGCCCATTAAGCTAGTAACATTTAAATAAGTGGTTTTGGGCTTTGGATCAACTGCAAAAGGTGATACAGGACTACCACTCAGTGCAAAAACTCCACTAAACATATCTTTATTTATAAAGTAATATTAGTATAAATTATTTGATTTTCTAAGAATTGTTGTAATCTTAATTTATATTACCTTTAGTAAATTCTGACATAGACAACAAAGTAGCGGCACTAGCACCACTACCTTGTCCAGCTATTACTATTCTTTCTGGATCTCCATTGAAGTAACTAATGTAATCTTTAACCCATTTAACAGCAGCACGCATATCAAATAGACCTACATTTCCAGGCAGTTCTCTTATATTACTCGTGAGCCAACCTACAAAAATTAAATTCAACTAATTTAAGAGAAAACTGTAATGAAATCTGTTATCTTATGAAATCGAGACGTTATTAAAAAAACAAACTAATATTGTTTTTTTGAGATTCAACTTATTATTTTTTGTACTGATATCAAAACTTAATAAATATGTAAAGTAAATATATGCTTCACTTTTCGGTGAAAATAACTTTGTAGAAATAGTTATATACTAAATATTATACATTTTTCAATTAAATTTTTTTAATGAAAAACATAAATAATTTAAGTTATGATTTATTGAAATTTTTAGACATTAATATGCATAAAATATTTTCTTATGGTAAAATTATTTACTGTCAAATATTACTATCTTCACTTAAATATTTTTATTACAAAAATTTTGTATTTTAAATAGTTTTTTTGTGTTATTTCTCAAAAGAGTTAACTTATTCAAATTAGATGTATCAAAAAGAAAAAAAAAATCAAAAACGTCAAATATTGTTTTTAGCGATCTTTCTCGAAATAGAAAAAATTCTTCTTTTTAAATTTAAATAAAATAGAAAATATTCCATTAATATTAATAGGTTATTTTGTAATTAAAGCTTTAAGTATTTAAATTTTAATTACAGCAATAGCAGTTATAAAGGGGGGGAGCGAGAGATTCGTCCCTCCTTGGTCCGTGCCTTTCTTAAGTATTATAATAAAAAAGTATTTAACACGCAATAGATACGGTTATTATCATAAAAATGCACATAATATTTACAAAAAAAAACAGTTGTATTCTGCTTAAAATATGTACATTATTTAAAAATATTGAAGAAAGTCATATGTGCGCAATCAGTTAAAATTTTGGAGCTGCTAAAATGTTTGAGTATAACTTTATTAAGGCTTTATGCTTAGAAATAATTAGTTATTCATAACCATCACTGAATTGCAGATTTTTCTATGGCAAGAGCTAATTATTTTTTATGCGAACAATGTTAAATTATTGAAAATATACATTAAGAATACACTTTTCTCAGGCGCAGAAAACTGATACTATTACACCTTGCACACCCGATTTTATGCCACTGTTTTATTTTATTACTAAAATAATCGACTATAAATAGATAATTATTTATTAAATGTGTTCTTATTTAATATCAAATTAGGAATAACCCCGATTGAATGCATTGTTCAAAGTTCAAACTCTATTTTACATTAATAGCTAGTGAGTAATGTATAATATATTGATACCTAATCTAATAACTTCCATAATTCGACTAACCAATTTATTTGAATTAAAACTTGTTTTAACATTTATAGTATAAAAAATAATAGAAACTATTGATTGTCAATAGAATAGTAATAATGTTCTGATGACATTTTCAAGAGCCAAACAATTTATAATTATTATCGCGTCTTTGATCATTTTGCTTATTCATGTAATTATTATTTAAAAATTTTAACTTACCCAATGAGCCCAATCTGTATTGTACTGTTACCACTATGATATCTTTCTTTACCAAAGACGATGGTACATATTGTAAAGCTGAGCCACTATGAAATCCTCCTCCGTGAATCCATACTAGTACCGGATGGATTTTTTCATTTTTGTTCTAAAAAATTTATTATTTTTTTTATTATTAAAATGAATATTATAAAATTAATCATTTCAATTATGAAGTATCTAAATAAAAACATTATTATTTACCGATGGCGTGAACACGTTCAGAAATAGACAATCCTCACTCCCAACCAATCCATTACCATCAATACTCAATTGTGGGCAAGGGGAACCATACTTGACCGCTTCGTATTTGCCGTCGGGGTGAACCAAAACGGGACGCTAATTACATATTTCAATTTCAATTTTTTTTTCAACATTATAAGATTTTGATTTTTAATTGTAATGAAATAATAAAATTGTAAACTGTTTACCTGGAATCTTAGCTTTCCTACAGGCGGTTGAGCGTACCTAATGCCCTTAAATGCACAAGTTCCGTCAGGCTCTTCGGCACCGACAACTTCAGCGTTCCTATACTCGTCTTGTATGAACACTATGTTGTTGGACGTAGTAGGAACCGGTTGAGGCGGTAGCCGGTTGGTAGTTGGTTTGTCTGCGTTGTCTGATGGTTTTCCTCCATAGGGATTTTCTGGTATCAACGCCGGGTATCCACCGACTATTCTTTTGTTGCGAATGTTAGCGTGACAGAGTGCCAAAAGGCTGACGAACCAACAAATTTTAAACAACATGTTGGACGGTCGAGTAGTTGAAATAAACTGGTAATTTGTTGTTGGTGACATCAAGATGAGCACTGTCTAAACGTTTTCGACAAAACCAGTTTGCCTTCATTTACCCAAGGTTAATTTTTATATCGATTCGCGAGAGTTGGGGGTAGTGTGGCACTGATAAGTCATATGTGTGTACATTACTAGCAAGGAATTCAATTTTCTCGTTAATATGTTAATTTCGTACTTAATTTATTAAGTAATATAATTAATATAGATAATAATAATAATTCGTATAATGCTTTTTAACGGAACACTATCCTCAAAAAATATTTATTAATAATTTATTAGATTAAGTAGCCACAGCGTTTCGTTAATGCTAACTTCTACGTTTGCACAACATTAAAGTATAAATCTATCAGAAGTCATTATGAGTTATGTTTTTGTTAGCTAAATGTTAATTGACCTCGGGATCGATGTCGGCTGTCAGTTGTGTGTTACTTAGAATCGGTAGTCGTTTAATAGGTGGGTTTTTATTGCTTGTAAAACATTTGCCTATGGCGTCTACCCGTCTTAAAAAATGTTGAACCTTCTGATAGGATGAATTCGGTTGCGTCAATTAAATAGCCGATAATATTAAGTAAACAAAAAAAAAAAATTTTGGGTCAAGGTTTTTTTAAACCTTTGAAATTTAGGTAATAAGCCTTTATAATTACATTCGCTGTACATGTGTTATTGTAACTTTTAGTATTTACAATATACCCGAGAATTATTCTAAATGCAAAAGTTACATTTAATTTAATCGACGCTTAGTAAATTGATTCTTTAGAAAACTCAAGGAAAACATCTCCACCAAATACTTATGAAACATTTATAGAACATAAAATAAAATTTGCTATAATTTAAATTACAATTGAACCACTCAGTTCCTATTGAAAATTATGAATAATGTATTTTTATATTGACTTAACGGATTAACCAAGTCTACTTTTTGAATAGCTATAATTAATTGTGTTCCACTATTCCCTTCGGTGTTTATTAATGTAAAGGTAAAATTTAAACTTTGATGATCACATTATATATAAAATACTAAAATCATATACTTACTAAACTTTTATTTTCATCAGCCTTTAAATATAAATAATTACTATTTTTACTAATGAAAAATAAATAACTTGCTATAAATTGAAAACCAAATATTTTAACACGGTATATAATTAAAGGGAAGTAACAAGACCGACTTAATACTTTGAAAAAAGTGGACGTATGCTACTCGCACATGTCCATTATTTATATCTTTGATGTGGTGTAGTAAATTTGTATATAATATTTGTATATAAAATTTATATATAAAAATATATATTTTTTAATTTACAAAGGATAAAAAAATAAGGTGGAAGTAGTTTTCACAAAATTATCCAAGAACTTCACTTTTGTTATTCTTGACTCAAATAATAAAACATTGTTATTATTACATTGTTAAATACATTGTTAAATAATTTTCCATGAAGATTTGTAACCCTTATTACTTGTTTTTTAAATTGTTAATAATTACATGTAATACATACAGTATATATGAAAATCGTTTAATTTTACACCTGTCTTAAATAAAGGCAATATTATTCATTCATCATTTGGTCGTTAGCCAATTTTAACACTTTTGTGTCGGAGTCTTATCTGTTGACGTACATGTACATTATGTATTAACTTTTATAATATCAAATGAATATATGCTATGCATTACATTGTCTGTTCATTTTTAATGTCATTAAAGAATTTTATGACGCCTTCTTCCTTCTTTTATTTAAAAGTATTATTTTATCATCAAATCCAATCATTATAGGACTTTAAATACAAAAACACACATAATATTCTTTAAACTGTAACACATACAATTAATGTTACACTATTGCCATAATCAAAATACTTATTCGGCCACAAAAATTGTTTAAACCCCTTTATTTACTTGGTAACGAATACTTTCTTCGCCTTATATTTCCCAGTTGTATGATCATAGTTAAAAAAAATATGTTATTAAAGGGATCAATAGTCTTTTTAAATACGCCTTCAACCGTTACATATAAAATAAAGTAAATAGATATTGAAAATCTTTATTATTTTTAGATTTTTCAATTATTATACGAAATATTTGATTTTGTTTCAGATTCGTATTTAAACTGCCAATCAACATGAATTGAATAATTAATTACTAATTTAATAATTGTCATCTTGGTCGTTACAGTAACTTATACGGTATATTATTGTTTTACTTGTCTATAACATTATTTAATTTGAATAGTAATTATTTACTTCGATATTAATAAAAATGAATTTTTAATAACTAGTATTATTTATATTTTCTAAAATTATAAGAATAAATATTATTTGTACCTTTATAGCCACATTGATATACCTATAAAAATGCTTTTAATTGTATTATATCATTGAACAAATTGCAAACTATCATTATATGATTTTCGATTATATTTATTTAATCATTTATTCTATGATATTTATGTGCTATGAATTTGCATAGTGAATATTGTTTTATTTACTGGTGATTGGTTGGTCTTTGTCAAAATTGATCAAAATTTAAATACTTTATTATCTCCTATGCCTTTTTTGTTGAAACTTAATATTATTAATTTAATTTTTGATTAGTATTTACTGTTAATACCGTTTATACTTATTTGTGAATTATAACATTTTTTCATTGATTTATTTATTTTCATTTGATAAACATGTACATCAATGGCCTTGCAGAGACTTTTATTTTTATCCTTTTATATTAGCTATTGTAGTATGAGTTTACGAATTCAAAGATGATCGGTGATATATATGCTAGAAACTTTCTATGTGACCTGTTTAATTGTCAAATCGAAATACGGATCCAAAATGCTAATTTAGACTGATATTAGTATGTTTAACTTTAATTCAATTATCACATTCAAAAAGAAACACTGACGGTAAAATAGTAGTTAAACTTTATATGATAGAAAAAAATTGAATAACAACACATGATAGTAATGAGGCGACATCTAATGAATCCCAATTGTATTATTAATTAAATAGCCCTCTAATAGAAAATTGTAATTTTTTTTCATGATTTGAATGAAAAAAATGTAATTTATTCATGTGATTTATTTTTAAACCAAATTTATGTGTTTGTATCGCAAAAATAATAACATGACGACGAAGATGTGTGTATTTCTATGATAGTACTATGATACTCTTGGTGCACTCACAAGCTATATGAAAGTCTGTGGTACAACTATATGTATCTCGAAGTGTACATCGTAACGCGTATAATTTATATTACAAAAAAATAATATTTTTTTCGTAAAAATGAAAGAAGAGAGATCCTCTTACGCGTATCTCTAATGTCATGTATGTATTGTATGGGCTAAAATATTTTTAATTAAAAAAAATATTCCAGTAAAAAACGTATACTACTTAATGATGTAAATAATACGGTTATCCACGTCTATTATTATCACCGTTATTACTAGTTATGTATACTCTGGTCATGTACCTGTGTACATCTTATTTCAGGGCCAACTAATGTTTTTATAGTTAACAATGTAGTCAATAACGAATTTTTCGAAATATTATTTAGATTTGTTTACATTACTATCACTGTTTTTTTTTCAGACTAACTTTGACTCGTTAATAATTAACGATTATTGTGTTATTCATTGGAATTAATTGTTTTGAAATTTAGACGATGAAAAGTTAATAATTTTAAATGTGGTTTTTTTAATAAAATTCCAAAGCTTTGGGTTTAATAAAAATTACAAAAGCAGTTACATTAATATTGTTTTTAAATATTTTGATATTTTGAATAGGTAACGTAATACCTTCTCAAGAGAAATATTTTTTTACAATAAATTACAATCAACAATTCATTTTAGATCACCGGATTACCCAATTTAGTTTATTTAAGATTTTACCTTTTATAGAATTTTTTTAACTGAGTAACAAAAGTGTACGCCCATCATTAAAGTCTCTTCATCACATAACAAAAAATAAAACAGCCTACTATACTACACGTTTGAATCATTACAAATGAGTGTAATTAAGTTAATTGCCCAACGCGCTTACAACTCATTGAACAAGTTTAATTCTATTAAGTCTATTGACTGACAGACAATTCTGTATAACCACAAATACTACGTTCAGGAACATTTGGTCGCTTTAATTATAGTTGCAATTTTTTATGTTAAAAAAAAAATACTCCTATAGTACATATATTTTTATAACTCATGTTTTTTATATTGTGATTATCCTTCATATCATGTACGTGGTACCTAGTCATCCGTAATAGAAAATCTAATTACTTGGAACCCCAAGTGAAATATTTATGTATTTTTACATAAAAAAAACAGAATAAGCTATTGTTATGTGTGGAGTATGGAAGGGGTTATTAATTGTGATGTCTAACAAAAAAATAGTAATAATAATACCATTTGCGCTAGCTACCTGTTGTTCACACAGCGATCGTGTAAGTATTTGTGGTGGGAGACATTTACTTTCCATTTCAAACAGTCAGACAATATTATAGTGGACCCACCCATATTTGTTCACTCTCTCTGCTTAGTATCGCAGTCACAGCGCGCCAAATATGATGCGCACTGATACCGCGGCACCGCGAATATCCCATATAGGGCTCGTTGCACGAAGCCCTGAGGGTCATGCCGCCAAAAAAATGCAGATCAAGGGGCAAGAAGATCAGTGGATTCACATACAAGAGAACACATTCAAAAATTGGGTGAACGAACACGTGTCGCCGTCGAATCGCGTGAATGATTTAACCGAAGACTTGTGCGACGGGCGTGTGCTTTGCGAGTTGGTGGAAAACTTACAGAACAAGAAAATACCCTCATGGACTTACAGCCCTCACAACCGACATCACATGTTGGAGAATGTATCCAAAGCCCTAACTGCAATAGCCGATGATGGTGTAAAACTAGTCAATATTGGTAGGTCGACTTATTGACGTGATGGTCATATTTTGATCGATTTTTTAGATTTCATCATGTATGCATTTCTTAAATGACATAAAAAAACCTTATAATTACTAATTCCAAACACTGTTTACCGGATGTATCCGTTCAAATACCGAGCAGGTGTTAGCAGTATCGCCAAATAGGGAGTGTTATACAAATACATTGAAAATATGCATTAGGCAAACATGTGGGTGTATTGACCTCACATGCTGTATTTAAACAACTATCAATTTTATCGAAATGCTCATAACGTACTAAAATATATTCATTTAATTATGACGAGGTGTATAAAAAATGTTGAATTAAAATATTTGTTTTTATAACTCCAAAATGAAAATCGAAACAAATTTTAAAAATAATATTAAGGACATAAAAATAATTAATTATTTTTACTTTATATTACATTACTATTGAAAGCTTTTCTAACGAATCTACTTCGTTGCGAAGCAGTTGAAGTTAACTGTATAATAAATCTTCGTAATTTTTAGGAAACGAAGATATAGTTAACGGCAATTTAAAACTTATTTTGGGTTTGATATGGTCGTTAATTGTCCGTTATCAAATAGGACGTTCAAAGTTTCCTCCCAAAAAACTAATGTTAGCTTGGCTCAAGGTAACAAATATCAATTATGGTTCATTCTGTTTACTTTAGTTTTAATACGTTTCTATTATTATAGTCCGTTCTACCAAATTGCGACGTGACTAACTTCACAACAGACTGGAATTCTGGAGTATACTTGTCATCTTTGCTTGATCACTGTGAGCCAGGATTGTTTCCACACTGGAAAAATTTGGATCCTAATGATGGTATAAATAACTGCCGCCGTGCTATGGAACTGGCGCGAGATAGATTCAATATACCAATGATCTTAGAACCCGAATACTTAGCTTCGCCACACCTCGATGAATTATCCGGTATGACTTATCTTTCTTACTTCATGAAAGATAAAAGCCCCGGCACTAGATCTACATTGAATTGGGTGAACAGCCAGTTGAAAAATCATACAGTTTCCAATTTCACAGTGAGTTTTTATACTCTTAAATAAAAATTCATGTTTACTTTTTGATGAAACTTAATAATTTTTATTTTTTATTAAGTAATTTAATGTATAATATTATAACTTAGACTGACTGGAAAGACGGAGTAGTCTTATGTGAATTAATGAAATCATTAGGAGTTCCAGTCAAGTATGAAATTCATGATGACCCTTCCGTTTGGGAGTCTAACTTAAACGCAGGTAACCATAATGAGAATAATGCATATGTATGAACTGCATATCAATGATAACTTGAAAGTTTCAATACTTTTTTTATCAACAACGCATAAATTATTTGTTGTAGGCATGAATGCTGGTAGAAAATTGGGCGTTGAACCTTTGTTGAAGGCAAAAGACGTGTCAAGTTTAAACGCATCACACTTAGGGATGATGTCTTATGTATCTAATTTCCAATGGGTAAAACCACGTACGAAACCATCACATACCGTACGGGCGCATAGCGAAACCCACACCACTAGAGTTTATAAGCCCGTAAGGCATCAAATAATATAACTATTTTTCATTGCATAGGTATTAAATGTAATCATGATGATTGATTTTTTTTTCAGACGAATTTCAAAGTATCTTTTCTAGATTCCGAAGTAGACCCCAAGGATGTGACGGTCGAAATAATTGGACCGGAACTCAACGTGATACCGTGCAATTTGAATCTTAAACACAACGGGGGCACGTGTACATTCGTACCACTAATTATTGGAATGTACAAGGTAAGTATTTCAACCATTATTCTAACTTTACAGGCATATGAAACATCATATTTGTGTTTTAATAGGTAACCATTTATAATGGTGATGAAGTGGTGCAAGGTTGTCCCTTATTCATTAGAGCAATGCCCGAGGTATCTGAAATCAAACATACAGGCATGGAACCTTGTGCAGTCGGTTCTATTGTCGAAGTTTTGGTAATATAAAATGCTTTAACTGTAGTTATGATGTATGAAAATTAAATATTTTTAATCATATATATGCATGGGATTTATAGATAAATTGCAACGGAGCTAAAGTTCAAAACATTCAAGTGATTGCTGAAAGTCCGGAAGGTAGGCAATTAGAGTGTCCAGTTACAGAATCTGGAGATGCCTACAGGACAACATTTCAGCCAGACGAACCTGGTGAATGGACTATATCAATAAAACATCGCGGTCAATTGATCCAGGGAAGTCCTTATACGTGTTTTGTTTTTGATCCAAACGGCATAAAAGTGAGTAAAAATATAAGTTATTATAAATTAATATTATTATTGTAATGTATAATGTATAAATACTGGACTTATTTTTGCGCGAGGTGTCTATTTAAAAACAAAATGAATTATTTTTTATTTAATTATTATTTTTTTAGTTGCTCGGATTAGAGCGGCCTGCTATTGCAGGAAGTATAGTAAATTGGACTCTAGACGCGAGGGGTACTGGTGGTTTGGGCAAGATCGAAATCGATATCGTACATGACAAACAATCACTTCCACATACTATAGAACATATAGGTAACTCTATATACAATGTGTCTTTGCATACAAGAAGACCTGGCAAGTATAAAATATATGTTTACTTTAATGGAGCTACAATTAAAGGTAAGTAGTTAATATTGATATCTATATTGTTATTTATATTGAAAATTAAATTTTGTGTGGTGTATAATCTAGGAAGTCCGTTTCCGCTTAGAGTTGGTACCAAAGAAGAAGTTAAACGGCATAGAAGTAGTATGTACTAAAAATAATAATATCAAATAAGACTATTAAAATATATTAATATTAACTAAATATTTTTTGTTTCAGCTCCAACTAAGTTACAAAATGGACATAATTCTTCTTCGTCTCACAGTGAGTTTTAATCGTTTTTTTCATTCTATAATCATTTTTTCTATTATTATGTACAATAATTTTAGACTTCTCATCTTCTTCTAACGAGTACCACAAAAATAGCAGTCTTCTTCGACCTATTTCACCTTTACAATCACCAAAGTATACTTCTTCGCCTATCAATCATCATAGTAACACATTTAAGGTAAATCAGTGCTATTATTTTTTGTAAACGTATAGAAATTTAAATATTACTCATTATTAGTCAACAAATTTTTTGGAATCTGGGTTTCGAAGCCTTTCATCACCATTACACTTAAACATCCCGAGTTCTTTGTCTCCGAACCATAGTTATGTGTCTCCGGTAAAAAGTGTCGTGTCACCGCCGAAATATAAAAATGGTACGTTTTTGGGTGATATGAATCTATTCGTTTTGTTATCTTAGTTTATCATTTGTTTTTTGGTTTATGTAGAAATTGTTACCGGCGATAACTTACAATTGATGCCAGTTCATAGATCTTCTACTGTTTTTATAAATTCAGACGAACCATTGACTAATATCAACGTTACAGTTACTGGTAAATCGATTTGCACGATTTAAAATGAATAAATTTATGAAATAAAAAATGTTGTTAGGTCCAATGAATAAAACAATGCCTGTCAGAATGTCGAGAAATATTGCACAAGGTCAAGTTTTAGCACAATTTAAAGCTGAACAAATCGGAGAACATTCTATAGATGTCAAAATCGATGGAGTCAAAGTACCAGGGTCACCATTTAGGTTGTTTTATATTTATTTATTTTTAAATATTATATTTTCCTTTTTGAAATTTCTTATAAAATTAACAGGACTATCAAACATTTATCTATTTTATTCAATATAAACTAAGAATTATTCATTTTAGTCATTTGAACAATATTACTGAACTACCAAATTGTAGTTCAGGCAAAAATGCCTGAGTATTAAATAAGAGTTTTTCACATTCAGTACACATTCAGTTTAAAACTCGGAGGTTTTAAAACTAATATTTTATCCAACTAAAATGCTATTTTATTTTAGTTAAATTTTTGGCTTAAAGCCTTAAAAATGTGGAAAGTTAGTAAAAAAAAAATGGTAGAACTAATTTATGACTTGGGATTTTTAGAAAAACAAATTTGAATAAAATTGTAGTGATAAAAATAAATGTATAACAAAGACGTCATTCTAACATAATTTTTGGAGATGCTAAATTAATTTTTTATATAAAATTATAAAATAAATTTTAAAATTTTTGAATTGCTATTATCTTTAAGCAGACATAAATTTTGCTTACAATCAATAGTTAAAATTTTCGCAACGGTATTATGAAAAGAAAGGCACTTCTTTTAATATTATTTTAAGCTAATAAAACAGTTAAGTGCGTATTTGTTAGCCAACATTAGAGTTTAAAAAAATTGTTTAATTATTAAATGGTTATTTCATTGTTATTTAAGTTAATTTGATATAATTTGTACATAAAATTAGTGTCCCTTATCATTAAATTTCACGGTAAAACAATCGTTGGTAATTTTTTTTATTGTTGTGTTTCTAGGAGTCATGCATATGATGTATATGCAATTAAAGTTGGACATATACCAAATGGTGTTGTAGGAGAACCCGTCGAATTTGAAAGTAATTAAAAAACTAATAAATAATTTACTTAATTAATTGACAATAAAATATTTTTTTAATATAATTAATCTATAATGTTTTTTCTAAAAGTCGATGGATCTGGAGCTGGATCTGGGAACTTGGAAATATTGGTAAACGGTGGTCATGTTACCAGTTTTGTTCGAAATTTGGGTAATCAAAAATTCCTTGCATCGTTTGTTCCACACAAATCGCTTGTTCATTTAGTCGATATGAAATTTAACAATGAACAAGTACCAGGTAATATTTACTTTTAGTTTTAGCTACTATAATACTTTTAATCTTAATTTCATATAAAAATATAAAAATATTGAAATATTTATTAATTTGAAATCTTGTTAAGTCAGTAAGCAGGTAATATATTGGTAGCACAACGTTTATGGTAATACTTACAGTTTAAAATCTCCAGTGTTGTTTAATTTTACGTAGGTTTGATTGCGTTGAAAAAAACCATTTTAAGTAACGACTGGTCTGAATAAGTACTTATATACTATTACATATGTTTCTAACAAAGGTCTGATATTTATAACGTATACTGATAAATTTAAATTCAAAATTAATTGTGTTAAATAATAAACACCCATATTTCTTATTGTAAGATTATTGATCGTGATATTTTCTGAGGATTATACTAATGTATAATGTACGTATTGTTTAAGTCAGTTACTAATTAGCAATTCGAGTTAGCAAAAAAATAAAATAGGTCAATAATTGCATAATTCATTCTGCAGGTACCTACATTAAAATGTTTATTAACAAATATTTGTTATGACTTATATTGAATTTATAATTTATATATAATTTAATAACTTAAGCAGATGTAATTATTATTTTTGAAATTTTTTTTAGATATTGAAATTATTGATTATGTGGGTAATATATAGGCTAATAACTTATGTTTAGTTACGATTTTGTATCGTGTTCAAAATGGTGGTGCAATTGTTAGGTCTAAAATGAAAATTATTTACTAGGAAGATAGATAGTAGTTCTACTATTTAAACAAATTTTCAAGTTTTCAAAAATTCAAAGTAATTTTTCTTAACTTTGAAAAGGTAAAATAATCAAAATAAGTTTATATTTATATTTAACGAGGGACTAGTAGATTTAATTAGTGAAAAAGAGGTATGGGAGGCTGTGGCATCAATGAAAACGAATAAAGCAGTAGGACCAGATGAAGTGCCAGTAAAAGTATGGAAAATATTAGGCGGTGTTGGCATAAGGTGATTGAAGGATCTTTTTAATAAAATTTTATTAGAAGGAAAAATTTCAAATTAATGGAGGAATAGTATTGTGGTGCCGATATTTAAAGGTAAAGGACACATACAGGAGTGTGGAATTTGAATGTGATATGGGGACGGCTGATGTTAGTATAGATGATGTGGAAGATCGTGTCAAGTGGAAGTTTTGGATAAGAGTGGCCGACCCCAAGTAGTTGGAATTAAGGCGAGGAAAAAGAAGAAGAAGAACATTTATATTAAATGTTAATTGGATTTGTGCAACTTTTATAAAAATTGTTAGCACATACTATGGCAAAGCCTTATAAGGTATTTTAAAATAAACAAAAAAAAATAAAATTTGAACACAAAAATAGCATATATTTTAACTATGGCAGCAATTTGCATTAAGAAGACAGGTCGTTGGGACAATTTTTTATTTTTAATTTGTAGTACGTAACATAAGTTTAATTTGACATATGTTTTAAAAACGCAGCATTTCAGGATCATTTTTAAAACTCAAGTTGAAAAATTGAGTTTTGTAAAAAAGTTGTTATTTTGAATTCCCCCTTTGTGGGAAGGTAAAAGGTTAGATTATCATAAAATTGATATCAAATGAAAAGAAAATATGTAAGATTATGGACATTTTTAGAAAAAAAAAATGAAAAAAATTGTGAAATTTACCGATTAATAATCATAATTTTTTGGGAGATTTTCACCATTCACGGGAAACTAGGGAAATATTTTCATTTTTTGAGGATAATGTGTTCACCTAAATACGATTTGTAATCTTTTGACATATTATTCATCAAAATCGGTCCAGTGAGAACTGAGAAAAACTAATAACAGACACACAAAAAAAAAAAAATAAATAAATAAACACATCATGGTAAAATTAATACCTTCTCAGATTCGAATCGAACCTAAAACTGTTACAAACATTAATATCAATATCTTGCGTCCGGTATGAATATCAATAGTTTAGTATGATATATTTATTGTTTACTCAATTAATTGTAATCGGAATATTTGTTTATTGAACCATGATAATACAATAATTTTAAAATTTGAATTGATGTATAAAAAATTAGTGCATTATTAATGCAAGCCAATTGGGCTGTTTTTAAAGTAAGGGGTGCGGTTGCACTCCCTGACCCTCCCCAAATGACGCTCCTGGTTGTAGTTCCACATATATATATATATATACTTAATATCAGTCCACGGAGTAAACTTTAAACACTAAGCCTTATACCATAATTTATTGTTGTAAAAAGTAAAAAAATAACCATTAGTAAGATATATATAATGTTGAAGAACATTTCAATTAATCGCCAAAATGTATATTTTAATGTCAGTTGTATAGTTATACCTGATTATAAAATTTTAACTAACTGAGATTTTTAACCGTATCTGATCATTAGCCAGTAAATAACGATCACACTGGCTTCTAAGTCTTTAACTCTTTGACATATTTTAATTTTGTTCGTTTTTTAGTTTATCAATAAGTTATTATTTTTTTCTATAACTTAGGTAACATGACTAATTTATTTCGTTAAGTAAAAACATCCTTTTAGTCACTTTTACAATACACGCGGTACGCGTCAAACCACTGGACATCAGTGCGTTTCTATAATATTAACAAACCATAGATTGTTTTTTTCTAAACTTAATTGAATGTATAAAAATGTACAAGCACTGATTATTTATTACAGTTAATTTTATTGAAAACACTTATCCTTTGCCTAATAAGAATAAATAATTTAATTAATTTAACATAAAAGTTAAATGTTATATATCGCCAAAAACATGATGACGACTGGACAAATTATTGTTAATATTCATTTTTATTTGACAAAATATTTTTCTGTAGTTGACATATTTTAAATTCCTAAAGGGAAATTCGGCGCCCGAGGACATTCCAGTTGGCGCGCCTGTGAAATTGGAATTTTTCTTCAATATCGATAGTAGTAATTAATCTCTTACATCGATAGTGTATTATTTTCCTTAAAATTTAAAACATTTACAGAGATAATTCAACACAAGTAGTGTTATAGTATGCTCGTAAACCAATTATTATTTAAACTATTTTGATTGTGTAGTGTTACACAAGAACGTTAATATTAATAATTTTGGAAATGCATTGTGTATTTTCTCAACTTAGTTCAATAGTGTTTTAACATCGATTATTTTTTCTTGTACACGTCAAACAGGTAGGTGGAACAGGTTGGCGTTAGGGTAACCCGTATCCTTTTTAGTCAGTTTGATTAGTGTAGAGTGTTTCGGTGTAGTACGTGTGTTGTTTTTTTTATTTTTATTTAATAATTTAATTTTTTCAGTGATTATTTAGTTATAATAGTTTAATTAATTATAAAAGTTGTTCATTATATTGCTCAATGTGAAATGGAGAAGTCTTGCTTATTTGAGTCTTAATAAATAGTAAAATTATACTATTATACTATTTAAATATTTAATATTTTACCTTCATAATTTTTTAGTGAATGTTCTATACAAATTTTGATTTCCACTTTAAATGGATTACACTTTTTATTTTATCTTTATAAATAAATAGTTTAAAAATATTATGAAGTTATCCAAAAGCAAAAGAGTTATAATTATATATTAATTATACTAATTACTCAATATAACAAAAAATCTGTTTTATTTTTATGAGAAGTATTAAAAATTATACTACAATTCTGGTAAAGTAAATCTTATGATTTTATTTGCCATACTACTTTTTTATTGTATTGACAATTTTAAAATAACATTGTAATTTTATTTTAGAATTTAAAATCATGAGTAGAGTCTTAGGTAGTGTTTTTTCATAAATTTGAGTTTGTGATCTGTTTTAACTCTGTTTTTTGGTTTACAAGGAAATAATATTTAGAGTTAAATTATTTAACTGTTTTTAATTATTTATTATTCATAAACCATTAACCCTTTCACTTCTAAAGTTGCATATATTTGATTAGGATTTAAAGAGTTAATTTTATATTAAAATAATATATTTATCATATCAAAATTTAAAGAAAGACATTATCATGTCAAAAAAATAATTGCTATAGTTTCTATATCAATTCAAATTTAGCTTTTTATGAATTATATAATTTATTTATTTTTTAATTTTATTAATTTCTAATATTGTCTTATCCTGAATATAATATGAAGTTAAAAATATTTACAAAACTATATAAAAAATTCAGTACATTTTCATGAATAATTTAAATACTATTGTATTATTAAATTTTCATTTTTATATAATAATTAATTATCTTTAATGATGACCAAGCTGATGCTTAATCAATTTTAAACATTTTTTGAGCTTTTACTTATATAACCAATTTTGTAAAAATTCACTTCAATTGTGGTAATGTATATACAGTACAACAGGAATGTTTTTTTGTTTAAGGGTACAGTGATTCCTCTATGGTCTCTAAAGCTAAATGTTTAAATAATATACATTGTTTATTGTTAAAAATGAATATCAATATCTATTTATCATTGATGTACTTAAGATGACTAAAACAAACTTTATAAAATTTATCAATATGAACTATATTGTGTTCTAATTGTTTTTTTATTATAAGCTTATAAGAATAAAATAAATAATATATATTTTTAACTTATACAGTTTGACACTAACAATTTAAGTATCTGCTGTTATGTTTTTAAATAAGGGGTTTGTAATCAAAACACATGTTGAATAATTCATTATAAAAACTAAACAGTACAACTCAAATATTCTAACTGTTTATTCTTGTGGTCTTATAATATATTATATGTATTTTATTTAAGCATGGTAAATAAAAAATAGGAAATGAAAATGATCAATTAATTTTGTTTACTTTTGAAATTCAAATTTATTGAATATTTTGAAATTAAATTATTATTCTATTTATGTTAAATATAAAGTAGTATTTTCATTTATATTTGTACCTTGGATCAAGAAGAGCCTATTTAAAAAAATATAAAGAAATTTTTTTCTATTTTCAAGTAACTACTTTAGAATTTTTAAGTAGGATAGAAATATGATTTAAGTTTCCTTTAGTAGAATGAGAGTTCATTTTTAAGGGGTAAATAAGATGATATTACCAAAACATTTGTTAGTTTTTCTATAGTAGTTATTTGAAATTTAAAAAAAATTGTCATTATTATAGATAATCTTTTTTAGTTTCTATGCGAAGCTGAGAAGGTATTAATTTTACTATGATGTTTTTTTTTGTTTCTGTTATCACTTTTTTTCAGCTTTCACCAAACTGATTTCTTTCAACATTACGTCAAAAGATAACAAATTGTATCTATTCAAAGACATTACCCTCAAAAATAGAAACAATTTCTCTCGTTCACTGTAAATAGGGGAAATCTTCAAAAAAATTACAAATTTAAAAAATTGCTAATTTTTGAAATTTTTTTTCCTTAAAACAGCATTAACTTTTGGACTTTATTTTGTTTTCACAATGAAAATGGCTATTGTATGCTATTTTTGTATTAAAATTCTCGATTTTATATTTTACATTTTTAACTTTATAATGCTATAACTTTGAAAAATATGTGAATCAATCCAATTTTTCATGAAAAGTACTATTTATATACTTCTTTCATTTGATTTTATACTTTTTTTTCAAATAAGACCATGTCTCTTTATATATATTCATATATTACACTTATAAATCATAAAACTTGTAATTAGAATATAAATAAGGAAATAGGAGAACAAGTAGCTTTGGGAATAATCCACCAATTTTTTAAAATTAAACACTATCTACAGATATGCATTGAAGTGTTATCTATACTGGACCAAATTATCTCACTACCCCATTGTACTGGGTTTTTTAACCCTAGATATAGTTATACAGAATGATTCACTTGTCATGAACTACTTAATCAAAAAATATAGATAATATTTTTATTTGTTTCTTTTAATTCAATTTTTCAATCATAAAATTTTTTTATGTTCTTCCCTCATACTTTATAAGGGTATCAACATTATTTTCTTAAATGGCAACACCATTAATTAACTAGCTTATTTAGAAGATAATGATCTAATTAAGAAAATGACTGATCAACAACAACTTTTGGACCAGTATTTAGGAAGTAATTAACATTTTAAAGTAATGATTGGAAGTGAAAAGTGGGTGCTGCTAATTATACAACTTAATATTTTCCGGTCGTAGTCTTTCTCTTACTTAGATATAAATATTTCAATAATTTTCGTAATATTCTTCTAAAGTTGTTTTTGACCAGTTATTTTCAAAATTAGATCTTTATCTTTTAAATAAACTAGTTAACTAGGGCATTGCCATTTGACAACTTTTGGTTAACACCCTTATAATATGTAAGGAATAAACATAACAATAACTTTATAGTTAAAAAATAGATAAAAACATTGAACTAAAAGAAACAAATAAAAAAATTATTAATATTATTTTTATTTTCTTCGATTAATTAAGTGGTGGTTCATAATAATTGAATAACCTTGTATATGCATAATTTGAAATTATTAAATTTATTCTTATGAGTAAATAATTTTCCTTATAATTTAATATGTATTTATGATATATTTTTTTTATACTAAATTTAAATAATTTTTATTTTATCTTCATCGTAGGGAGTCCCTGGGAAGTTTCAATCATGAGTAGTGCAGGATATAGTCCAAAGTTTAGTGTCATTGGTGATGCTATTAAATTGATACCAGTTGATTCAGTTGCAATTTTTCAAATAAGTGCAATTGGTTATCATCGTGAAGACATTCAAGTTAATGTGTTAAGTAAGATAACTATTTTATGTTATGTTCTTAACATTTTATTCTATAATTATTGAATGTGTTATGTTAGGTCCAACAAAGCATAATGTTCATGCAAAAATAGTAAATGAAGGTGGTAATGGAGTATTTAGGATTGAATTTTTGGTTGTTGAAGTTGGAACACATTTGGTTGAAGTTAGTGTAGCAGGTCATAAACTTAGTACTGGTTCATTATTAGCCAAAGGATATAACTCAGCGTTAATAAGGGTGACAGATGTGTCTGATGCTGTTGTTAGTCAACCATGCCAATTCAGAGGTTTATAAAAATCTATTAACTTTACCTGATGAAAACATATTAAATAATTTTTTATTACAGTTGATGCTAGTGATGCAGGTGAAGGTCAATTAGAAATATCAATTAATGAAGGGGAAGTACCTAATCATGTGACTGTCGTTGGAGGTGGACGATGTTTGGTATCTTTTACACCAGAACATGTTAAACCTCATATGATAGACATTAAATTTAACAGTGAAACTGTTATAGGTAAATTTATTTAAATTTTATTCAAAATAAATAAATACTTATTTATTATAATATATTTTTCATTTTTAGGATGCCCTTTTGTATGTTCTGTATCAGATACTAGTCGTGTTTCTGTCAATTTATCTCGTTTAGAACTAATACCTGTTAATCAGGTAGCAAAGTTTCATATGATGGTTGACAATTCAGCATCTGCAGAATTATCAGTATCTGTAACTGGTAATTAAAATTATAAATACAAATATTATTAATTAAAATAGATTTTAAAATATATATCATTGAAGTATATGCATTTAATTTCAGGACCAACATCTGAATTACCTGTAAAAGTCACTGGTAACGTAAATATTGGTTTCACTGCAGAATTTACACCAATTCAAGTTGGGGCCCATTCAATATCCGTGGAATATAATGGTCACCCTGTTAATGGTACACCGTATGTAGCCAAGGCTTATGATGCTAGCAAAGTTTTAGTTGGAAATGTACCAAAAGGTCATGTTGGAAATTCATATCAATTTACTGGTAATAATTCGGCAATATCAAGTAATCATATTATTTTATACTAATTATTAATCATGTTTTTAGTTGATGCTAGTGAAGCTGGTGAAGGTAATTTGGAAATTACTATTTCTGCCAGAGGAGCAAATATTCCTACACAAGTTCATCCACAAGGCAATGCTAAATTTGCTGTTAGTTTTTTACCACTCCAACCAACTGATCACATTATTACTATACATTTTAATAAAGAATCAGTCCCAGGTTGGTGGAAGTTTTATAAATAAACTATTTTTGTTAATAAATAATTATCCACATATGATCAATTTTAATTGTATAATATTAGGATATTCAATTTATTGTTTTCTAAAAAAAAAAAAAAAAAAAAACATTTTGGTTCAAATGAAATTTTATTTCATAAATAAGAATTTAGATAAGTTATTATTGTAAATAATTATTTATTATGGCTATATTTAAATTAAACATTTTTAGACTATTAATTTATGTATTTTTACTGAAGTTTATTAAAGAAATTCTATGTTTTTAGTTATAACATATTTATATAGTAAATCATATATTACAGGGTCTCCATTTATTGCTCATGTAGAAGGAGACTTGCCACTGGTCAGCGGTTCATCTCTGACTTGTGCACCTGTTTCTAGTACTTCTCATTTCACAATGAGCAATGTATCTGGATCACTGGATGATATCGAAGTCAATGTTGAGGGTAAGTTTTTATTAAAATTTACATAATTTGTTGAGTGTTTTCAATATTTTATTTGTCTTAGCATGAATAAATGAATTTTCATTTTCCATTGAAGCTTGTCTACAATTTTGTGTCTATTTTTACAGGTGGGCGATATCACAAACCTCCATTTTACTGATTATCTATCTTTTACTTACACACCTTCTTCTATCTGCTCTTTAATACTAATCCTATAATTTGGTGGAAGATCAGTTGTGTGTAATAAAAACTTTAATAAGTTATTAAACATAGTTATGTATATTATTAACTGCTAGATTATTGAAATATATTACTTATACTTATTTTAATTTTTACAATTAATTTTATAGGGTATTTTAAATTAAATGTTACCAGTATAACAACTTCATTTTCATTATATTTAATTTGAATAATTTTTTTATGGGTATACAAAAATATATAACAATAATTTTATATATTCATATCAATTATTTTTTTGTTAAATATGGGTAAATTTTTATTTATTTAGCAAATTCATATTATATTTTAAACCATAATTATTATTGTAACCACCACACCAAATATTTTCAAAAATGAACAAACTCATTAAAATTGAAATTAGAAATAAAACAGATTTATGACATAAGTAATGAATTTATCAATTTATATTGAAATTTTAATTTAAAAAATTTAATTCAATGTGTTCATATATCTCTATTTAGTAAAAATTAAATAATATTTAGATGTAAACAATTAGCCAGTTCAATAATTAATTAATATGTATATTTTTTCAATTTTACAATTATTGTTTGCGCATTTTAGGAAATATAACAAAATAAAAATAATACTAGTCCATTACCAACAGTTTAATTAAGTAAAATAATAATTTTAATAGAAAATATAATATTTTAATTTATGTCATATGAGTTTAAAATGGTGTTGGCTGTTTTTTTTATGCACGTTAAATATTTCTAAAAATATAATTGAACAAAAATTAACTATCAATATATACATAAAACTGGTATTTTTTACTTCTAACTCTTTAAAGTTTGCATGTATATTTGCTTATGCGCTATGATATCTGATAATTTTACTAACGTTAAAGAAGGGTTATATAGGTCCCAACGGCTCAGCCGTTCCTGCCCAAGTCAAAGATTCTGGTTCACAGACATACAAAATTGAATTCTGTCCAAAAATTGTTGGAGAACATAAAATTGCAGTTAATTATTTACGAACTCCTGTAGCTGGGTCACCTTTCAGCTGCAAAGTGTATGACATTAGAGCAATTAAAGTGAAATCTGTTCCAAAAGGAACAGTTGGTCAACAAGTCACTTTCATTGGTAATTTATAGTTTAATTGAAAATTTCAATTAAAAATAAAGTATTCATATATTTGTAGTTGAAACAAGTCAAGCGGGTCCAGGTAATCTAGAAGTAACTGTCAATGGCGGTCGTGTACCAACTTCTGCTCAAGCTCAGGGACCCCACACTTATGCAATATCATTTACACCACGCCAGCCTACAGTTCATACAGTTAATTTACGTTTTAATAATCATGATGTACCAGGTTAAGTAAAAATAATGTATTAATTATTTACTAATTTCTACTATTTAATTAATAAATATAAATTTTATAACACATATTGATTTAAATATCTGTATTTTGTAGATAAAACAAGCCATATCTTATTATGAAATAGAGTTGACCTCTTGTTCTTGTAAATTTTTTTTTATATTTAATGAAGTGTAGGGAGCATTATGTCCACTTATTGTAAATAACAAATAAACAATGTAAAATAGAACTATGTTTATCTACTTCAATAGGAATAAAACACTAAAAATTACTTAACTAAATGACCATTATTTTGTGACATGGTTGTCCTTAGTTTCTGGGTGTAGAAATAATTGTGTTGTGTCACCATGTTCCTATTACCTTTGATTAAAAACAAAAGTACGAGTGTAAAATGTATTTGGTATTGATTTTGTAGATTTTCACTCACAGATGTATATCAACACAATTAGATAATCATTTTAATACTATAAAGTGGCATACATAACATTTTTAACTAATCTACCATTGAGTTTTTGTAATTTAAATAGGTATAAGGTAGGTTATTAAAATCTCTATAGCTTCAATTTATACATACAATTATTTTCGGACAAGGTGATTGTAATTTTTACTCATCGAAATACAAAAAACCATTTTGGATAAATACTTCATATGATTTATAGGTTCTCCATTTGCTTGCTCTGTTACTGAAGCTGCTAGAGTAGTTGTTTGGTCCGCAAATGAAGATAAAGTATCTGTTGGTAAAACCGCATCTTTTGCTGTTCAGTGTGAAAGTAGTCCACAGGTTCAAGTTTTAGCACCACTTCGTCATTCATTACCAGTGACTGTTACACCAGCTACTCAGCCTTCTACACATAATGTACAATTTATACCTATTGATGTTGGTGAGTATTAAGTTGTTTTTTTATTTTACTATAGTTATTATCACTTATCCATTATTTTTATAATTTAGGTGATCATAGTGTTGAAGTTAAAGTAGATGGCATTCATGTTGAAGGTAGCCCATTCTTAGTAAAAGCTTATGATGCTTCAAAAGTATGCGTAACAGATATTAATACAGGATTTGTTGGAAAATCTGTGAATTTTAATAGTTAGTAATAAAAAATTGATTCAGTTGTATAAAAATTTTTTTAAATAATATTTTTAAATTTTAGTCAATGCTAGTGAAGCTGGTGCAGGAAATTTAGAAATTATTGTGTCGGTTAATGGGGTAAATGTTCCCAACTATGTTCAATCTGAAGGAAATGCTAAGTTTCGTGTTAATTTTAAACCACAAGAACCTGCACCTCATAGTTTGAGTGTGCGTTTCAATGGAGAGCCTATACCAGGTGAGTTTTTATATTTAATTAAGTTGAAATATATAAGGTGTTCATTACGGTTCAAATTTGAGAAAATTATACTTATGTAGACATTTATATTTATATATTATAATATGAAATGAATCATTGACTTAAGCATAATTATATGGGTATTATAAAACCTATAAATGAATATTTATCTAAAAATATCATAAAATGTTCAATTCTTTTTTCGCAGAAAAAAATTATGAAAACTATAAGGACATCCCTAATAGATCATTTTTCAAACAAGCCAATTACTTTAAATAAATTATTATTTAACATATTATTTTATTACTTTATATATTAATAGTGAAACATTTTATTTTGAGATTCAGCTTCAAATAAATTTAAAATAGATAATATTAAATATTTTAATTATGCATTTTTTTAGGTAAATTAAAATTGAAAATTGAAAATTTTTTTTTTTATATTAAAGTAATTAATATAAGTTTTTTGATATTGTAATTGGTACTTTTGTAATATTTTTCTAGGGTCTCCATTAACCTGTCGTGTATTGGATATCGATCAAGTTGCAGTTACTGGTACAGGTGTTCAATATTGTGCATTAAATAAGACAGCTGACATAAAAATTGAAAGTCCAGATATTTCAAATGATACTAAATATAAAGTTAATGTTTTCTCCCCAACTGGGTCTCCAGTAAATGTAAAGACAACTATTATGAGTAATTTCATTGGGGCTTATTATTCTCCAAGTGAAATAGGTACAACAAAGGAATAAATTATAATAATGTAATGGATTTTAATAAATTTATAAATATTTTTGAAAAATATATCAGTTTAAAAATATTTTAATAGAATAATTTGTTGTTAATATTAGAGTTGATTATATAATTTATAAGATAATATATATTCTATACACTTCAAATATACATTCGTGTATTGATATTTTTAATTTTTCATTAATAAATTAGTTGTCAATTATTCCAAAAAGCTTGTCAAGTTTTGCATTTTCATGCTATAATATTTTTATAGTATACAAAAAACTTTTTTAACTATGAACAATACATTTATTGAGTTAAAAAAAACTTATAATCTTTTTTTAGAAATAAATGACATAAAAAAAAAGTATATCAGGTTTTTCATATAAATTTTTTTTATAGTTTTGTAACTAATGGACTTATAAAAAATGCTTATTGTACAAAAGTTAATAACAATTCAAAAATTAATACGTATAGATTGTATATATTACTTTAAGTAAAAAATAATAATTCTGCTTAATAGTTTATTTTAAATTAATAACTTTTTATACTTAGAAATAATAGTTTAAATTTTTAAATTTTAGGAAGACATATTATTGAAATTTTTATTGAAGGTCAACCAGTAGATGGTAGTCCATTTTCTTGCAATGTGTACAATATAAATAATATTAAAGTAACTGGACTTAACACTGCCAAAGTATGACTTACTTTAACATAAGTATTTTTTTTTGTGATAACCTTTTGTTATAATTTTGATTAGGCTGGTAAACCTGTAACATTCAGTGTTGATGCAACAGAAGCGGGTGAAGGTACTTTGGAATTAGTGGTCAGCAGCCAGCATGGTACAGTTAAAGCGGAAGTAGTTGCTTGCTCAAGAGGATTATATGATGTTACTTTTGTACCTCATTATCCTCTACCTCATTTTGTTAACATAACATTTAACGATGAAATTGTACCAGGTATTTATTTTTAAATCTAGAAACATTCTAAGTTATGTATTTTTCTTTGAATTAAAATTCTCAAACTATTTTTATAGGTAGCCCATATAGCTGTGATGTATTAGATTTGAATGGTGTAAAAAAAGGAGCTTCTGCATCATCAATAACAGCATATGGCGAGGGCTTACAATGGGTTAAATTAGGGTATCCAGCTCGTTTTGATATTAATCCTCATATAGCTGATCATGGCTCTATAGCTGTAAATGTTTTAGGTAATTATTTATCACATCTTTAACTCGCAAACTTTTATTTTAAAGTCAGTTTTGTTTTCTTGTAATATCTAGGTCCTGAAAATAAATTGTTACCTGTAAATTTACAAAAACATGATAGTGGTTTATATCGAGCATCTTATCGTCCTAATGCAGTTGGTTTATATACAGTTACTATACTTCATAGAAATCAACCTATTGCTAAACATCCATGGAAAGTACAAGTTATTGATCCAGCATCAGTTATTATAAATGGTCCAAGTGAAACTATTTGTAATAAACCTTCTTCATTTAAAGGTAATACAATTTTCCATTTTTGTATTTAATTTCAATGATTTTTGATTATATTAATAGTCTATTAAATTGTTAACATTTTTTTTTCTCAAAACTGTATATTATTTGTTTTGATATCAATTTTTATTAAAATTTTAATCTTGTAGCTTTTAAGTTGCCCAATTATTTTAATGTTTTTTAAATTCTTATATTTAAAACAGTTTTTTTTTTAATTACTATTACCATTAGTGGATACTAGAAATGCTGGAAAAGGACAATTATCAGTTACTATCAAAGCTGCTGGTCATGATGTAAAGCTCAAAACTACCGATGTAGAATCCAATGGTATTCATCAAGTCCTATATCAACCTATCATTCCTATACCACACCAAGTTCATATAAAATATAATAGTTTCAATATTCACGGATCTCCTTTCACAGTAAATGTTCGTGAACAAAATCCATCTACTTCTAATGAACTTCGTGCTACAGGTCATGGATTATACCAGGGAGTTATTAATAAAATGTCGTCTTTTACTATTGACAGTGCTGGTAAATCAAGTCACGAATTTGATGTTGTCATTACTGGACCACAACATAGTGCTGTTCCAACACAATGCTATCAGCATAAAAATGGTATGAACTTGATTGTTGAGTTTACTCCTTCTAAAGTTGGTAAGTAATATTATTGCATAATATACTATACATTTTATATACTTATAATTAAATATATCTATATTTTCATGTTAGGACAACATAATATTGATGTTACTCATTTTGGTAAACATCTTAAGGGATCACCATTCACATGTAATGTATACGATACAAAAAATGTTAAAGTTATTGATTTACCAGAAAAAAATAGTGCAGTTATGTATAGACCTGCTATGTTTAAATGTAATTCATTTATTTGTATGCTAATACTAATTTTATTTTTCATAGTGTATATTTTATGATTATTTCAGTATTACGCAGGAACGCTGGTTTAGCTGATTTTACAATTACTTGTCTTGGACCAGATAATGAAGATATTCCGATAGATTTAAAAAATTATAGTGAAGATATTGATGTTGTTCAAATATATCCTACTTCGGCGGGAGATTATATTTTCAATATTCAATATGGAAAACATCACATTGCTGAATCTCCTTTAAAAATTAATGTAGCAGATATAGGAGTACCTAGAGTTTGGGGGTCTGGCCTTTTTAAAGCTTTAAAAGATGTAACTGCTCGATTTTTTGTCGCTGCTCTTGGAACTGCATATCACACTGCACCAAAAGTGACTGCTAATATCAATGGAAATAATGTAGCTGTAACAGTTAGTCAGTCACCTAATGGAAATGAAGGAGAGTATGAAGTATCTTTTACACCTAATAACATAGGAATTTGTGAAATCAGTATTGTATGGAATGGAAAACATGTAGAAGGTTCACCATGTAGATGTAGAGTTGTTGATATAAATAAAGTAATTACAGTTGGAGAATCACAGTTAAATAACCGTTTAGTTATAGGTGTTAATACGCCATCAACATTAACTTTTGATACTTCATCTGCTGGACCGGGTTAGTTAAAGATTATAGTTGATATTTAGAAAAAAATGTTTTTTTAACAACATCATCATATTTAACCATAATAATAAATTTTACAGGTGAACTTGAAGGTCGTTTAGAAAGTCAAGGAGGGACAATAGCTCCTACTATAATGGATTGTTCTGAAAACACAGTTAAATGTGTACTAACACCACATGTATCAGGCCCACATGTTTTGTATTTAAGTTATGCGGGTTTTCCATTGCCTAATTCACCATATCCAGTTTTAGTCGAGAGTGGTGCTGCTGGTGTTCGAGTATTACTTTCTGGCAGTGGATTAAACTCTGCTATTTGTGGACAACAATCAGAGTTTACAATCGATGGTTCTCAAGCTGGACCAGGTTTGTTAAATTTTATATGATATATGAGTAAATGAAAACAATTTAACAGTTTTTTTTATATTAAATTACATTTTTAAGGAAACCCAATGGTGACTTTGGCTGGTTCAAGAAATGAAATAAATGTTAATATTGAACAAATGGGAGAGAATCTGTACCGTGCTACTTATTCTCCTGTACATCCTGGAGCTTATTTGTTGAATGTTCTGTGGGGTCATAGGTATGTTATATTTTATAATAAATAAATTTATTTAAAATTTTTAGATACTAGTTCTAAAATCAGGATTGTTATTTTGTCCTGGAGACTATCCAAAATCAGATAAAATGGACAAAACTTAGTAAATTTTAATGATCAATCAAGACAAAATTGAAGACAGTTAATAAAATAAATCATTAAAAAATGTTAAATTTTAAAGGTAAAAAGTTAAATAAAAAAGAATGAACCAAACTCAATTAAGTTTTGAAATGATAAATTGTTTGTTTTATTATTTACTTTTTTATTAAATTATGATTTTGCCCAAATAATTATAAAAATTTAACTTAATCCAATTTTGTCCGTCCATTTTATTTACCTGGACAAAACATTATCAGCTCTGTCTAAAATATTTTGTTATTTCTAGGCAAGTGAAAGGATGTCCAATGAAAGTCAATGTGACTGGAGTATGTGATGCCAGTAAAGTTTTATGTACTGGAGATGGTCTTGGTATTGGTACAGTTGGCAAAGATATTAGAAGTTTTATTGATACACGAAGAGCTGGACCAGGTAAACAGTAAAATAGAATATTTAAATTTACTTCACAAATTTAAATTTACAAAACATTATTAGGTGAGTTAAGTGCCCATTGCATAGGACCTCATAAAGTTGCTTATTGTGAATTGTATGATCATGGTGATGGCACATTTACATTGAATGTTAAACCACAAGAATCAGGGAGACACACTCTGACAGTAAAATATGCTGGTAAAAACTATATACCTAATATTTGACTGTTAAGATCAATTTAATCATAGAACTAATACATCAAACATTTTTAGGTGAGGATGTTCCAGGAAGTCCTTTTACTGTAAGAGTTAGTGGTGCGCCTGATGCCAGTAAAGTTCGTGTTTATGGTCCAGGAATCGAACATGGTGTTCTTGCAATATTTCAGAGTCGTTTTATTTGTGACACACGTGGAGCTGGTGCTGGTCAATTAACTGTCAGAGTCAGAGGACCAAAAGGTAATTTTTTACAATATTAATAATTGAATATATTTTGTTAAAGCAATTATTATTCCTTATTAGGAGCTTTTCGAGTTGAGATGCAACGTGAAAACCAAAAAGACAGAACTATACTTTGTAAGTTTGATCCAACAGAACCGGGTGATTATCGTGTTGAAGTAAAATGGGCAGGTGAACATGTACCAGGTTCTCCATTTATGGTAATGATTTTCGACACTCAAGAAGAACTTAATAGATTCTTACAGGTAATTTATTTAATGTTAATGTCTTGATTTATATATATTAAAAATATTTTTCTTTAAGGGTAATCATTCTCCTATTGGATCAGATTTATATAGTAGTGTAAATTATTCATCAAGTTATGCTCACATCACACCTTAAGTTTATTAAAATTAAAATTATATATTAATGTTTTTTTTTATTTTTGTTAGAAATGTGTATGAAACTATTAATATTGTTTTAACTAGGATAACTGAATTATAAATCCGTCCAAATGACTTAATTGTTGCTTAATATTTATTCGTATTATTATTATTTATTTTATATTGATTTTTTTTTTTTTTACGAATTAACTTATTAAATTTAATCAAAATATATTACCATTGTTTGTTTTGACAATCTTTATTTCTTTTAACAAATTTCATAAATATATATTTAAGTGTAATATACTCTGATTATTTTACTTTTTTATTATGCTTTTTAAGTAACTTTTTTTTTTATAATGAAAATTTTATAGTGAAAAATCTTAACAACTAATAATGTTTATATTTTTATAATTATTATTTTTTAATAAGATAAAAAATAATGTGTATATCAAATTGAAAGTTCAAAAAAAAAGAAAAATTTGTCCTGGCGACCAATTTTCTGTGTTTAAATTGCTGCAATTTATTATAACATATAATTACAATAGAAATAAAACATGTGTAATTTAAGTGGTAAGAACATAGTAATAAATGTTCTTCAATCATAATAACAACAGGCTTCATTGACTTTTTGACAACACTATTCGACAAAATTTGGGTTGTGGAATGTTTATGGAATTGTTTTTATTGTTTCTTGTAGGTTTTTTTGATGATGATTAGTTTTTCGCTACAATCAATAGTTTAGCTAAAATTAGACTATATTCAATGATTTTTTTTTTACTATAATTGATCAAATAGTTGATTTTTTTAAATTCTGATCTTACTATAGCATTCTACTATAAAAAATACTTAGGTATGTACGAAAGACATTATTTTATGTATTATACTTATTAGGATAAATGACACCTGTTGAGTTTATTTGTCAATACTAAAAATGTATAGTACATGCCCAAAAAATAGAAATTATAAAATACTTTTTATGATGTTACGATGAAGAAATTTTTTATTTTATAGTTTATATTACAAAAACATTATTTGAATATTGATGGATGTCATATAGTGCAAAAATTGTGAACGTAAATCGCTGCTAATTGGCACTTGAAACTTATCGCAAAAATAGATATATTATACAAATTCAAATTTGGTGTTTATTAGTTGTTTTATTTAATTTTTTCTAAAACCGAATTGTGTACCCCAAAATTAAAAATAAAAAAATATTAAGTTTTATTTTTAAAGTAATTTTGTATGTAATTAAAAGTGGCTTTAGTTACGTTGTGTAATTATTCGCAGGCAAGAAATTACCAGTTAACATTTTTTAAACAAGAATTTACAACTTTCCTAAATCGACCGCAATCGAGAAACTCTTCCGTTTAAAAATTAGTTACCTAGTGGTTTGATTGATCGCCATGACAATTCCCTTTTGTAGTTCTCTTCTTTAAATTAATAATCTCGACTAGTGCTTCAAATATATCGTTGTAATACTAAATATGGATATAACATCCATTAAATACTCTTAAGTAATGAATTAATAAGTAACTTAAAATATCTACATAAATCTAAGACAATTATAATAACATATTTAACTTTGATATTTTGTTTTAATGTTTTATGTACAAAAAATGAGAAAATGAAAAATACAGTGTTTTAAATACAATGATATTCATATTTCTTATTAGTCTAAACTAAATGATCCAATTCATTAAACGTTATTATATTTCAAGTAGTCTTTCTAACACGCTAAACTATTTCATAAAAATAACGTGATTGGAAATGCCACTTAAACAATTTATGGTAATAAAACGGAATGATATTAATTGACGTTTTTCTAAAAAAAAGATTAATAATAACACCGCTGGGTCATACTACATGACATTAACACTCTCTCCCAGTGAAGTGACGTCTGTGACAGTAAACTATAAACGAAATGTTGTTTTTTCCCCGACGACTACAATACATGCTGAACGACGTCGTCTCACAGTTTCAGAATAATTAAAATCAAAAATGAGTCACATATATTACCTTAATGGAGAATAAAATAAAACAAAAAACGTTAATTATAATTCGCAAGCGACTGTGTAACACGATAGGAAACGTTTAATTAAATCGCAAAGTGATTTGTATTGGTTCCAGAGAGTAGATACTCAGAATCTTTCAACCGGTAAACGCCCTGCTAACGAGTTTCCATTGCCCTTGCGCCTCACCTTAGGGACCACCTTCGGGGGGCTCAGTCGTAAATTAAAGGGTTCGTAATGTTTTACGCATTTTATTCTTCCCGAGTTACCTCGACCCTGACCTCCAAAACATATTATTTTTTTTTATACAAACATTATACACACGCTGCTGCAACAACAATGCAAATGGATATTTTTTTAAATAATAGGCGTCAACATAGAATAACGTTTAAATGAATAATAAAAATATTTAACAAATCATAGAGTATAATAAAAATAGCTTTGAAAATGTACAAATTTATTTATTTCAATAATAGCTAATAAATGATGTTATAGTTTTTAAATGCATACTTGATTACATCAATAAAAATTTGAATTATGGACATTTTTCAAATTTGTGCCTATTAAATATTCAAAAAAAAATTCTTCGGAAGTTTATAAGTCTGATAATATTTTTATTTCAAAAGAATAGTAATATAACATTCTTTAATTATTTACTCGTTTTAACAATATTTATAACATCATCACAGTGTTAATGTAATTATCTTGTATGTAGTACATTTTCAAAGTAACATGACACATAAGTTAGGGTAATACATAAAATAGAACATTTTAAAAAGATAGAAATCACTAGATTATAATTATGAACACACACTGTGATAATGTTAAATATTCAAAATATGAACGTTGAAGGGTTTAAATTGACTGTAACCTTTTTTTTGCCTTTTTTTATATATATATATTATTTTTAATTAATTAATATATTAATATATATATATATTTTAATAATTATAAGAATATGTCTATCAATATTCAAAATATAATCAACAAAACTGTGGTGGCCCAGCGTTTCTCAGCGTAAAGCCTTAGCTGGCGCGGACACAGTTAACCTCGTTAATGTATATTAAATATTATTTCAAAACGCCTTTTACTATCCTTTACGCCGAGTGTCTACACGTTACCAAGAGGTAATTGGTATAGTCCTTTATGTTACACACGCAGAGGATATTTCCAAGATGTAGTTTCCTACCTTACGAACTATATATTTTATAATGGACTATACCCGGACTACTAGTTCTAGAACTGGCTTGTCGACGGTTATAGCGCACTTCAAAAATATTCTTTTTATAAATTTAGTACTGCACTGTACCTCAACTGCCTGCACGTTACCGAAAGGTAATTGGCTTAGTCCCTTATGACTGGTGAGTACACAGGCAAAGGTATTACTACTAAGACTAATAAGAAAAAAAGTATTAATAATACTTAAACAGTATTTCTGTAAAAATGCACTTGATCAATCTTAATGTATGTTGTTTTTTACAATGAAAATTAAATTTGTCTGGTGGGTGTCTAAGAATACGCTTATAACTTCATCATTAAATACAATATTAATATTTTTCTACGATTTCCATCCACTTTCATTAGTAATTGTATTTATTAGTTCGATTCCCTCTATTTGACTAATATTTTTATACAGATGAACTGGAAGTTTGACACTTCTAAAAAAAATATATAGTGTGATTTATTAATAATACTGACACTCATTTTTTCATTAAATAATGATTTTTTATCAAATGTTTAGATTAAAATTTGTTTTAAAATTTTTTTTAACCATTAAAAATATCAAGTTAATTATAACATAAATGTATTTTTAAGGGTAGAATTTACGGGTAAATTTTGAGAATTTAATAGGAATCCATTATTACTTTGTTTGTTATAAAAACAATGGATAATAAATAAAATAAATTTTTGACTGGATCACATCAGATGGATAAGATTATTTTTTAGTTTTTTTAATTATATGTGAGAGGGGTGCCCAACGTAAAGTTCTTGTATAAACCATTATTTTGTTCACTATAAATAAATAAGAAAAATTAGGGAAAAAAAATACCACAGGTAAAGTGAATAACGTTAATATCAGTTTTGTAAATATTTAAATATTTTTTTGTTATCAATAGATACTTGTTTTCTTAAAATTATTGATAAAATTTTATTTTGATTACATAAAAGTAATTATACAGTTAATAGCTAAAAGAAGCCACAGTTATTGGGAAACTCAGAAAATATGACTTTTTGTTTAGTAATGTGTAAAATAACACTTATAAATAGACATGGTTCTATTCTATTCGAAACCATAAAAGGGGTTCTTTAATTGCAGAAGAATTTTGTTAATCAATCGTTAGTGCCAGAAAAAACGGAATGAATTTGACATTAAATGACGTTAATTTATAGAGTTTTCGAATAAATTTTCTTACCCTTCCACGTATAAATCTAAAACTTGTTCAAAGCCAAGATTTTTGTAGAAATTTCAACATAATGCATGTTAAGCCATTCACTTAAATAATGGATCAATTCAATGTTTTTATATTGTTGCTCTTTATAGTCTTTTAGATTCTCTTCAAGTAAGCACTTTGGTTTTTGATTGTAAACAGCTAAACTATTTATACCTTTTCCTTCGATAGAACTGTTCACATCTAAAATAACCCCACAAGCATCTTTTTTTGAGTTTAGATCGTTTGAGTCGATAAAAATCTGTGTACTTTGTTGACTTTTTAATGTCGCAAATTCTACAAAAGTATAAATGTCATCTACTATGGGTAACGAGAAAGTTTTTTTTTTACTCGTTAATATTTTAAAATCTATATTGCTAAGATAGTTCATTACATTGTATAACTGTTCAATCATGGTTTTCGAATTTTCCACAACACTTTGAAGTAAAAATGTACAACACAATAAATTATCTCCCGGGTTGAAGTCATAATAATTCTTGACATCGTTTAGCTATAGTGTTAATATGATCAATAAATATTTTGATCACTTCTGTGTACATGCAATTCAACGTATCGAACTTTTTTGGTAGTATTATAGGACTTTCATAGCAAATAAAGCCCTTAATATTAAAACTTATCTCTATAGAGTTGTCGTATTATCTTCAATGCGAAGCTGAGAAGGGATTGGTTTTACTATGATGTGTTTTTTTTTATTATTTATTTATTTATTTTTTCTGTCTGTTACCACTTTTTCTCAGCTCTCACCAAACCGATTTCTTTCTACGATACGTCAAAAAATCATAAATTGTATCTAGTCGAAGACATTACCCTCAAAAATTGAAAAAAGTTTTTTACTTAAAACTGCCATAACTTTCTTAAAAATTAATAAATTAATATAATTTTTTTTTATAGATGCTTGATATCTTTACCTATCATTTGGTATATTTTTTTTTATAAATCTGACCCTTAACCTGCCCACAGGGGGGATTTAAAATGACAACTTTTTCACAAAAAATTTAACTTTTTCAGCTTAACTTTTGAAAGTATTCCGGAAAGTCTGACACTCTTATATATATCTTAAATTAATGTTAATATAATGTACTTTATTATGGCAAAAAAAATTTGGGACTTTATTTTGTCTTCACGTTGAAAATGGCTACCAAATGCTATTTTTATGTGAAAATTCTTGATTTATTTTTTACATTTTTAACTTTATAATGCTATAACTTATTGAAAAGTGTATGGATCAGCACAATTATTTAATGAGAAATAATATTTATATCCATTTTTCATTCGACATACTTTATCTTAAACAAGATATTAATAAGAAAATAGCAGATCATGTAGCTTTTGGAATAATCCACCAATTTTTTAAAATTAAACACTATAAAGATTTGCATCGAAGCGTTTTTTTTTTATAGTGATTTTAATCACTGTCAGATATCATTTATACTGTACCTAACTATGTCATGTCATCACTGTGCCGCGACCCCACTGTGCTGGGTTTTTTGTTTTTAACTCCTACAAAGTGGTAAATTTGACATCAAATTTTGTAAAAAGCCACAGTCTGTATCTGAAAAGGTCAGATAGTTTCAACAAATGATTTATTACAGGAACCTACTAAAATTTTCTTGGTAGTCTAAACAATTAGGGCCTATATGAGGGGAGTATATGACTCCCCTGACAATTTATGTTTGTCATAAAAGTAGTAACTAATTTACAATTTTTGTTAAATTATCCGAAAAAATTATAATACTAAATTATTAAATATTAATTCATACTATATTTAATTTCTATAATAAATATTTATTCATATATTACAATTATGTATCAAAGAACTACTAATCAGGAATAATGAAGGAAATAGGAATTCATTTTCTTTTGGTATAATTACATTTTGCATTAATTTTCATCGAAGCGTATCTTTTGATTGTGATTTTAATCACTGTCAGATATCATCTATAGTTGTCCCGACTATTCCACGCCCACACTGTGCCATGACCCTACTGTGCTATCGTTTTTTATCTTAAAATATTACTATTTTAATATAAAAAAATTATATGTTTCGTTAATTTTTAAAAATTTATAGCAGTTTTAAATAAGTTAAACAATTGTCAAAATTTGCCGATTGTAAAAATCGTAATTTTTTTGAAGTTTTCCTCCATTTACAGAGAAAGAGAAAAAAATTTTTAATTTTTAAGGACAATGTCTTCAACTAGATATGATTTGAGAACTATTGACGTCATGTTGAAAGAATTCGGTTCGGCGAGAGCTGAGAAAGAGTGGTGACAGACATTAAAAAAACTCATCATAGTAATATTAATTGTTTCTCAGCTTCCCATCCAAGCTATAGTTATCACAATGAAAATTTTTCTAAGCACAAATTACTGCCGTAGTTAAAATCATGCTATTTCAGTATTAAAATTTCTAATTTTATATTTTATTTTTTCAACTTTATAGCGTTTTATTAAGTGACTCAAGTGCTCACTTTTCATTTATTTAATTAAGCCGAACGAAAACTTATTTTAAGTCGCATACGAAAATTGTAGGTGACAAAAATTTTATATAAAGAAAATTATTACTATACCACAGATGTTATATCAAAAATGTTATACTTATTATTTGTTAAAATAGAACAGAATAAATACGTGTAATTTGAAGCTTCATCGAATTATATTTTGTTAAAAAAAATTCATTGATAAATATTATTTATTATTTTCAAAATGTTTTCCTTAAAACTTTTCATGTTTATATTTTTATTACTTTATGTGATTTTATATATAAAAGCACATAATTCTCCAGAAAGTACAATTAAACAATTAGATAACTTACTTAAGTATCCGGGATGGAAAAATTTAAATGATGTAAGTTCTATAAAATTTTGTAAAAAAATACAATATGTTAAAAATCTGATTGAAACACCTACACATTATTATAAAGGTGAGCAAAAAATTCGAGCCTTGACTATATACCTCGGTTGCACATATGCAAAAGTTATGATTAATATTTTTTCAATTATTATCAAATGGCAAGAAATTTGTAAAAACCAAAATAAAGAAGACGACGACTTAAAGAATGAATGCATTTATACTAAAGAACTCATAAACATAATAGCCAAATTAATTGTTCCAATAGCAATATTGTTAAAAGGCGCATTGGACGCTTTAGATTTATTACATCATTTTCCATGGGCTAATTTTAAAATGTTTCGCAATAAACCCTACATGATAAGACTTTTATTCGATAGAATAGGATATATTCTTGACGAATTGAATGATCCGAGTCTATCATGTGATGATACATCTACAAACTCTTTGACACATGAAATTGTATATAAATTTTTTAAAAGTATAATAGAACTTTTACAAGTTGAAACTGGTTTATTTTGTGAATTTGTACCTTCTAATACAAATTATTTATGGGATGAATGGGTTCAAGCATATAGAGCCATTAATAACCAGAGAGTAAAATTAATATTTTTAAAATTCTTAACCATAAAAATTAAAGATTACATCAAAACAGTAATATTAGAAAAGTATTGTCATCTGGGATTTAAATTTGATCCAATTACTGAAGAAACGTTTTTACCAACACCAGAGGAGCCAATTGACCTAGGTATTTAAATTAAAAAATACTAATTAAAATATTAATTTATAGTTTTATACATTTTTTTATGGATCTAGATTTGGAATTTAAAGCAATAGATGAAGAACGTCCAACGCCAGTACAAATATAAACTCATTAAATGTAGTAAAAAAAATTAATTTGTTTTTACATTTATGTTTTATAATTAATTATATTTATATTACTTAATAAATCTTTCAAATATTATTAAAACAAAAACATTTATGGTGAAACACATAATTATTTATTGGTTGTACACATGAAAATATTTAATATAATATTTATATTAACAATTATAAAAATTTTAATTGAGTACCAGAAGTGAAGCTCGGGTGATTATATCGCCAAACATTTCTCGCCTATAATCTTTTTCTCCCCTTGGTATAACAACATAAATAACTCTTTTTTATAATTAAATTGTTTTTTTTTTTCATACTTTCACCAAGGTCATTTCTAACTGATCAAACTAAATATTTCTCAAAAAAAAAATAAAATACAATACAATACAATACAATAGACGACTTTTCTTCAAATCAATGAAGCGATAACATTACAGTCATTATCATTGCTAAAACACGTAGAAAGTAAAACGAATTGCTCTATTTCATTTTGATTTTTTATATATAAAATATAAATTGTAGTACCTTGCACGTTTATATCATTTTAATAATATTATATTAAGCAAGCGCAGCAGTTGATTTTTTTTAGTTTTTTAAACAATATGTTAAATTGATTATTTTTATGTACCTTATACTTAAAACTTGTATCAATTTCAGATTTCCAATAGACAATCTTATTCTTTTTCATCGATAGATCTGATTTAATATACATTTTTATGATTCATGATCATAAGAAACGCAAACGTTATGGGTTTGTAAATCGATAACCGCTACCAGTTTTTAAGTAATGAAATATACTGCAGTAAAGCATAGTTATATTTCTAAGTAGGTGAAAAAATAATTATATGACGTAATATACGTGATCCTCTTATTAAAATATTGCCAAAACCAGCGATCTATGTAGTGATTGAGTGTGTAAGTGTGTATATATGTTTTGTGTATGCTCTTAAATTAAATAATAATGAACTACTCAATTGCAGTTATCACAAATGTATTAATAAAAAAAAACAACAATCAATAATATTAAATTGATAACTAACTACGAATACAAATGTAGATAAATCGATTGCCTCTTTAGCACAGTAAATAAGGGTAATAATATGTAAAATAAAATATATACGTATAAAAATATAACAGAAATAACAACAATATATAGTGTTAAAATTCAACAAATAAATATAAACTCTGTACTATATAAATTAAAATCTCTCGGTAAATAAATAATAAAATTAATTAAATAACTCAATAAGTGTTTATAATAATTTCTCTACTAATTTGGTAGCTGCAGATTTAAAAAATTGACTACAATAGTATTTGGCTAGATTACTCTCTCTGGATGACTAGTTGCTCACTCAAACTCAATTACTAATAAATAATATATATTTAAACTCTAATATCAGGACTCAGCTGACTTGTATGTATTCCCTTAGCCTTATTGTTAGAAAAAAATACTCAAAATAAATGAAAATAAAAATTATTAAAAGAAACTGACAGAAATGTTGATATGTATGTGCACTGGTCAGCTGCTACAGCACCTAAATACACATATATACCGAACTCATTATAAACATACACTGAACTTAAAATCTACGGGTGATATGTTGCGCGTAACAGGTAGCCAGCCGATTGTTAACGTAACTAGAACCGTTATCAATTGTGGTAATGGTTAAGTAACGTCGTGACCCTTGTGTGTATGATAGGAGGGATTCAGTATCATTGGCAAGTTATAAACTGTGATAATAGTCTATGCTTCTTCAACATCCTCCCCCTGTTGAAACTCAAGTTTCAACCTCTACTGAATCTTCTTCTGTGGGCAACACTCAAAGTTTTACTACCAATCGCTTTATCTCTTCTTTGGTGACAGTTTTAAGCGTAACAACCGAACGATTCCGTCGGCTCCTGGATGTAATTTGATGACTCTCCCAATTTTCCATTTAGTCGGTGCTATAATATCTTCCTTCAATATAACAATGTCATTCAATTAATGTTCCTAGTATTTGAGTCCATTTTCCCTGAATCTGAATCTTTGGAATATATTCCTTGGTCCACCTTATCCAGAAGCACTGCATTAACCCTTGGACCAACTGCCAACGTTTGAGGTTATTAATATTACATTATATATAAGAGATAACATAATTGGACCACCTATTAAAAAATGTCATCCAAAATATGGACTAGCTGGTGGGTTAAATCTCCATTCAATTCCTTCATTGCCCATTTGAGCTTTTATGTTCTTCGTGTATGATGAGTTCGCGATTCACTCCAACAAAGTTCGTGCTGTTTTCGCTTCATATGGTCGTAGGTTTCCCTCTATTGGAACAAAATCTTCTTAGTGCATCGACGAATGCACTACTTGTTAGTTCTTCCGCGACATCAATATGCACTGCCTTTGTAACAAGGCATATAAACAACACCACCCACACCTTCTTACCAGTCCAACCTCGTACACCACTGCATATTATTAATGGAACGGCAAAATCTACTCCACTCACGGCAAATAGTCTTGTAGGATACACTTGGTAATAGAGCCATAAGTGGGTACTAGAATTTTGGTTTTGCAGGTAAACATGCTATGCATTGTGATACAACCGCTCAAACTGCGCTTTTCCTCTGATTGGCCAATATTCCTGATGAACCTCTGCTAATAAAGTCTGAGGACCACTGTGAAGATGTGTCATGTGAATGTTATTAAATATTAATATTAATATTAATATTANATTACCTTAGTTATCTTGTGGTTAGCTAGTAAGAAAGGATTTTGTATTTTATTTTATTTTAAAATACCTTATAAAAGTTTTTGAGTTAGGAAAGAATGTTTAAATCATTTGATTTTTATCTCATTTAAATTTAATTACTTTAATAAATATCACGAACTCCATCACTGTAGTCCCCCTCGTTTGAAGCAATTTCTTATTCATATTAAAGTTTATTTATTATGTGATTTTTTTTATGGCTCTCATTTATTTTCTCAGCTCTCACTTGACCAACTTTTTTTAACGATACATCAAAAGATCACAACTAATACATTCAATCGAGTAGATTTTTTTAACAAAATTTTAATTGGTTATTTTAGTTACTGTAAATCATCAGAATTAATTATGTTCTGAATATTTCAATTGTAGAATATTTTTAATCACTAAATATTACTTAGAAATGATTACAATGATTTCTATTTAAGTTATCTAATACAATAAAAATACAAAACAAATATTGAGATTTTCTGATAAATTTACAGTAAATAGTAATTATACAATTTCCTGACTGCATATTAATCTTAACAATACTATTTTTTTATTCACATAAAAATTTGTATTTAATAATGTAAATATCAAACTTGGAGTTGAGCTTAAAGTTATGGTAACAAATTCATTTATTTTTTTTATAAACTTTCAAAAAATTAACTTTAAAAGACCAAAAAATATAGAAAAATGATATTTTTCACTAATTTTTTTTAACATATTAAAAATCAAAATCTGTAATAATTTAAAAACAATTTTTTTGATCTGAAATACTTTTAAAGTATCTTTTTTACTCTGATGAAAATTTTTTGCAGACTATTTATTCATAATTAACATCAAATTATTATTTAAAAAGTTGTCTATAATTTTGATACACGTTTGACATAAAAGTAATAACTACTTTATAATTTTTTATAAATTCTCCGAAAAATTTACAATACTAAATTATTAAATATCAATATCATACTACGTTGAATTGCTTTAATAGATATTTACTCAAAATTTATACTTATAAATCAACTACTAATTAGGAATAATAATAGAAATAGGTGTTAATTTTGCTCTTCAAATAATCAATCAATTTCTTATAATTAAAGACTATCTACAAATTTGTATCGAAGCGTTTTTTATAATAGTGATTTTAATCACTGTTAGATATCATTTATACTGGACCTAACTATCATGTCACCACTGTGCTAGGTTTTTTCATATTAATCATAGGTAGACAAAAATTATCAACATAAGTTTCCATGTAACAACCGAGAATGTTATATAAATCCCACTAAATCGTGCATTTTTTTTTGTGCTCTTTTTCATTTTTTAAATAAATATTATGAAATTGTTTTATTTTTAAAAAAAATTAACAGTTAACAGCAATCACTGATAACGGCAATGAACTGATAAATATAAAATTTAACAATTGCTACGACCCTGACACTACGTTATATAATATTAAAATAGTAAGTATTATTATAATTTTAATAATCTATGGAAAAATTAAAGAAGAATAATTTACTTAAGTAGTTACATCTATTTTTATATCTTTTTTTTCTTTTTCCTCCCCTTAATCCCAACTACTTGGAGTCAGCCGCCCTTATCCTAAACTTCCACTTGACACGATCTCTCCTATCATCTATTCTCATGTCAACCTTCTTCATATCGCATTCAATAACATCCCTCCATCTCTCTTTTGGTTTTCTTCTTCCTTCATCATTCATTGCTACAGAGTTCTTACAGATTCCGATTCATCTCTCCTCATAACATGACCAAACCATCGAAGTATATTTTCTCTCATCATATCCACGATTGATGGTACACCTATACTTCCTCTTATATGCTCGTTCCTTATCATATCTTCTCTAGTCACTCCACTCGTCCATCTAAGCATTCTCATCTCTGCTACACTCATTCTCTGATCTACTCTCTTGTCAACTATTATAATAGTAGTAATTTAGTAGCATTGATCTCTGAATTAATACTCAAATATTAGTTTTTAGAAATCTGAAATTGAAATAACTAACATTTCTAATCAATATATTTTATTTTTCTATTAGTTCAAATCAAAAATTTAATAATTTCAAAAGAAAAATAAAAACAATTGCCTATTAATGAAAAAATGACAAATTTTGCCTTTTTTCAAAATATTGAACATACAGGTCCAGTATATAAAATTCAAATTATACAGAAATTTTAATGTAATAAACTACATTTCTCACCAGCATATTTAAATTTTTAATTTAACGATAAAAATTTAAGTATGATGGCACTAAATAATTATTATCTACTGTTGTATACGATAATAGATAATTAATGAATAATTATAATTATCCAAGAAGTACTAAAAACACTATGAACGACATCTACAAACTTGGCTTTTTGTAGAATAATCCAAAAGTATATGACAGGTGTGTTATCATATACAGAATAATATAAAGAATAATATAAAAGATCCTTTATCATGTATATAAATACAACGTTATCTAAAAGTACTTAGAGCTTGTTTTAAAAATACAAGTGATCTAAAAATAAACAACCGCGCTTAAAATATTCTGAATGATCTATAACTAAATACCAGTCTTTATCACTTACAGAAAGATCTTAAAGTACTTACCACGTGTTTTATTAATACATTGTGATATAAAAGTAAATAACCACTTTTTATCACTAACAAGAAGATTTAAAAGTAAAAAACCAGCGATTTATAATATACAGGGTAATCTAAAAGTAAAAAACCAGCGATTTATAATATACAGGGTGATCAAAAAGTAAAAAACCAGCGATTTATAATATACAGGGTGATCTAAAAGTAAAAACCAGCGATTTATAATAAACAGGGTGATCAAAAAGTAAAAAACCAGCGATTTATAATAAACAGGGTGATCAAAAAGTAAAAAACCAGCGATTTATAACATACAGGGTGATCAAAAAGTAAAAAACCAGCGATTTATAACATACAGGTGATCTAAAAGTACTGAACACGTGTTTAATATATACAGAGTGATCTTAAAGTACTTTACATGTGTTTTATAAATATAGGGTGATATAAAAGTAAATAACCACTTATTATCACTAACAAGAAGATTTAAAAGTAAAAAATCAGCGATTTATATTATACATAGTGATCAAACAGTAAAAAACAAGCGATTTATAATATACAAGGTGATCTAAAAGTAAAAAAACTAGCGATTTATAATATACAGGGTGATCAAAAAGTAAAAAACCAGCGATTTATAATATACAGGGTGATAAAAAAGTAAAAAACCAGCGATTTATAATATACAGGGTGATCTAAAAGTAAAAAAACCAGCGATTTATAATATACAGGGTGATCAAAAAGTAAAAAACCAGCGATTTATAACATACAGGTGATCTAAAAGTACTGAACACGTGTTTAATATATACAGAGTTATCTTAAAGTACTTTACATGTGTTTTATAAATATAGGGTGATATATATATATATATAACAAATAATATTGATTCACTATTAGTAATGAATTCAATTTGTCGTTTTATACTCATTTATACCAGGATAATTAATAAATTAATTAATTTATGAATAATTAATATAATGATAATATTTGTGAATTTAAGCTTGTTAAATTCATAAGTTTTATTTATAACACAAAATTTTATTTTTGGTTTTATTATAAAAATACTAATTGAAAATGTGACAAGAGGAAATAGTTGATCACCTAAATAATTAATAGCATCTACAAATATTGAATTACAACTTGAAAAATGGAAAAATTAATAATTTGTTGAATAGCGTAAGATTTAATTCCAAAACAAAAAATTAAATTGTAACTCTAAAATATAAATTAGACTCGTATATGAAATGTAATGTAAACATTTTTAATAATTTAAAAATAGTGATTAAAATTGCTCGATGCGAATCTGTAGATAGTGTATTTTTTTTTTTTTAGAAAGAGTTATTGAATTATTCAAAAAACAACATTAATTCTTATTTCCTTAATACAAGTTTTAAGATTTATAGATAATAATTTAATTTAGTATGAAATTGATATTCAATTATTTAGTGTTGCAATTTTTAAAAACAAATTATAAAAAAAATAAAGTTCGATTTTTCTGACTAGTTAATTATAATTTCAATTGTGAGATTGTAAATTATTATTTGGATAAATATTAAGATCTGCTATAACCCTCCCAAAAATAATTATAATTAACGTTTAAATTATATTTATATATATTTTTTTTTTTTTGAAAAGGAGAGAGATACATGATGGTATTTACTTTTATAAGTAAAAAAGTCCTAATTTAACTATGCAAAATTCATATTTTTAACATAAATATATAAGGGAAAATGGTCAGATTAAAAAAAAAGTATATCGTATAAAAGAGACATTTATAAAATATTTATAAAAATAATTGAATTTTCTCATACATATTACAAAATATTATAGTAATATAAAATTATAAATATAAAATATAGAATTTTGGCACGCAATAGCATGTTTTCAACTATGACAGTTAATTGCACATAAAAGATAAAATGTTCGGGTAATCTTTTTTAAACTTATAGTATGTAGTATTATAATCATTAATTTAATATATGTTTAAAGTTCGATATATTTTCGAAATATTTTCAAAAGTTGAATTAAATTTTGAATATAACTTACACATATATTATACAGTTTGTGGACCGTTCATAAATTTTGTTATGTCTACTAATTTATTTTTGATCGCGTAAGAAATTGCACGAATGAACCTTTCTCTACACAGTGTCAAAAACTGTGTTTTTTTTTTTTTGACATTAATCGCTAGATAAAGCGATAAGAGAGAAAAAATATAATTAAAATCGAATTGTGTAATTGTAATATTTCTTTTATTGGGCGAGTACTTAAATACTCGCGTATATTTTATCCCTGTACCTTAATCTAGACATGGACTACAGTATATGTTACATATCAATCACTTACAACTTCAATTATCATAGTTGTGGTTTATTAACCACGAGTGTCCTAATAATTTATAAATATAAGGTGAAACAGATCTAACTGACAACTCCTATAACTTATGATCCACATAATAATATATACTTTTTTTTTTTAAATCAATTTTTACAATATTTTTAAGATATGTTTTGTGTTATTTTTCGCAATTACAAAAAAAAAAAATTTTAATTATTTTTTTATTAAAATCTTTATTAAGGTTTGAAGATAACCATTTTATAGATAAGCTTTAAAGAAAAATTTTGTTACTAAAAACTCTTATTTTAATTTAGTAGTTACGTTTATACAGCATTTTGAAGTATGTTAAATTTTGATTTGTGTTTTACAATTCTCCTGTGGTATCAAATTTTAATTCATATTATGTATAGGACGGAATTAAACACTGATTTATTACGTTATTTACTGGTATCAGTATGCGATTTCTTTTCCATAGATAATAATTATGTTTAACGCGCTTTTTACAAAAATGATTATCTATAGTATTTATTACAAAAGTTCGAAACATTATCGTATGTCAACTACGAGTGTTCCATGGTTAGACTAGTTAAAAGTGATATTAATTATTAATTTGCTTGATTCTGTCATTGTAATCATATTATTATAGGATATTCCTTGTTAGGAGATTTAATAATAAATGCACTTATTCACTATTATTCACGTATAAATTTGTGATGTATGAACTTATTTAATTAAAAATTCAACATGTTTTAAACAATGTTTCTATAATTTTATTTAATAATCATAATTATGCTACTGCTTGTTATTTCATGTCAATTACAAATGCTTATTTAAGTGTTAATAATTTTCATGGAAAAGAAATCACGTACTGTTACTGGTAAATAACGTAATAAGTCAGTGTTTACTTCCGCCCTTTACATAATATGGATTAACTTTTGATACCATAAGAAAACTGTAAAAAAAATCAAAATTTAACATACTTCAAAATGCTGTATAAACGTAACTATTGAATTAAAATAAGAGTTTTTGGTATCAAAATTTTTCTTTAAAAATCTATAAAATTGCTATCTTCAATACTTAAAAAAAAAATTTTAAATATTTTTTATAATTGCGAAAAATAACATAAAACATATTTTAAATATAGTTCTATATTGTAAAAGTTGATTGTAAAAAAAAAGTATAAATTGTTATGTAGATCATAAGTTATATGAGTTGTCAGTTAGATCTGTTTCACCCTGTATTACGACATATTAACTTAAGTTAAACTATTACTTAACTTACAATTAAATTCCACCAATGGAATCTTATTTGATAGGTGTGACACCTCGCCTAGTTGATGACAACCCTTTCTACTATAATTAGACGTTATGCAAGTGTCAAACCACGTTGTTGTTGCAAAAAGACAAAAAGCCCATTTGCAAATTTGAAATTTTGAATAAGTAATTAAAAAGTATAAGTTTCAGTTCTATATTTGTTAGTTTAATATCAATTGAGAAACGTTATAAAATGTTTATGTTGATTATTTAAATACATTTGTAAAGTAGATAAAAAATAGATTTTACCTTTTAAATAAGATAACATAAATTATCTTCTTTTTAAATTTAAATTTAAATAAAATATTCGAGAATAGTTAATTTTTTACCAAAATTGTATTAATGCAAAATTTGAAGGAGAGAATCATTAAGAGTAAATGTTATTCATTGATTTTACAGATTTTTGTGACATAAATATTTTGTATTTCTTTACAATACTTGTAAACATTTTATTAGTGCTTTAGATCAATATTACTAAAATAAAACTTCATATTGAACTATTCCAAGTTTAATTAACGTGCCAAGTTGGCCTATTTGACGGTACATTATTTTTTCAAGTGTTATTCTATTTTGCAAAAAGATACTAACGTGTATATTATATTAAAATAAATTCAACCAACCAACTAAGGTCAGCAGTTATCTAAAATTATTTATTTTTAATAATTTTTAATCTTTTTAAGAAATTGAACGTGTTCTTCTTATTTTCTGTAGAATAAAATATTTAGAATTTTTACATTTGATATTAGTATTAAAATAGAGAGACCAGGAACATTAGTAACTTCTTATACATTTTACATTTTTAAGAAAGTGCTTTAGATGTTTAATATTTTTGATTATGTTATTTGATAAAGAAACACAATATTTATTAAATGATGTTACAATAACTGTTTAAATGGCAAATCAATATATTAAATTAAAATTAAAAATAATTGAAATGACTTTCATCGTAAAAAACGATAGCACAGGGGATCGCGGCACAGTGTGGTCGTGTCATAATTGAGACAAGTATAGATGATATCTGACAGTGATTAAAATCACTATTATAAGAAACGCTTTAATGCAAACATGTAGGTAGTGTTTAATTTTAAGAAATTGTTGAATTATTCCAAAAGCAAGGAGGGTGACATCTTTAACTAGACACTAATTGTGATCATTTGACGTATTGTTTAAAAAAATTGGTTAAAATTGTTAACAAACAGAATGTATTATGAACAGTATATTAACATGAATAATTATTTAAACAACATGAGTTGCATAGATATGATTACTAAGATTTCTATTTAAATGTTTTATTACATTAATAATACAAAAAATAGTGATTTTAACGAAATTTTGAGTTTTCCTCGTAAATTTATTGTTAATAGTAAATATATAAGCTTCTAATCACATATCAATCTAAAAAATATAATATTATATTACTCATAAAATTTTCTATTTAATAATATAAATTTTAACTTGCAATTTGAGTTTAAATTGCGTTTAAAAGTTCAAGATTTTTTAATTATAAACTTTCATCATAATTAAATTTACAGGATCAAAAAAATAAATTAAAAATGACATTTTGAATTGAAGTTTTGCAAGAATATTAAATTTCAATAATAACTTGATAAACAATTTTTTTAAAATTAATTTTTTATGTTTTTTTAATTAGTAATATTCCTTAAAAAATTCTGACTTGAAATCAGCGTAAAAATTTGGTTTAGTAAAATATATTGGTCTATAATCATTAAAAAATATTTTGTTTTTCTGTTATGATTTAACTATGTAATTCAGTATAAAAATAAATTTAATAAATTTATTAATTTGGAGATATTTAATTTAAAAAAGTTTTTTGAAGTGTCCATTTTTCACAGTAACGTAATTTTGACACATTTGTCTGAATTTCTGAAATGAAATGATTTTTACCAATATTTAGTCATTATAAGCTCAAAAAGATTAAAATTGTCTTCTTTTGACCTATTGATTATTAAAATTGGTCAAGTTAGAGCTGAGAAAAATGAATAACAGACGCAAAAAAAACTATATAGTAAAATATTTTAATATGAATAAGAAATTTATTTCATTAAGGGAGACTACACTGGTAGTGCCTTTAATATTCATTGAAGTAATACAATCTAAATAAGATAAAAATCAAACAAATATTGAATTATATTTATACCTCAAAAAGAATCAAGAAAAAAATACAAAGAAGTTTTTTAAACTACCTTGAACCCCAAATATGTAAAACTATATTATATTCGACGTAGCCAACGTGCATTACATAAAGTATCTAAAAATGACAATTTAAACTTGTTCAAAAATTCAAAGCAACTTCTTTTCTTAACTTTGAAGAGGCAAAATAATCAAAATAAGTTAAAATTTATATTTAATATAAGTTAGATCATGTAAATTTTATACAATTGGCGATTTCATTACTATGGCAACCCTAATAAGGTATTTTAAAATAAACAAAAAAATTGAATTTGAACACAAAATGTTTTTTAAACTATGGCAGCAAAGAAGTTGAGTTCGTTGAGATAAAAAAATTTTTTTTTTTAAACTTATAGTGAATAATGTAAAATATGTTTAAAGAACGCACTATTTCCACAACTTTTTCAAAAGTTAAATTGAAATTTTTAATTCTTGAGGGTAATGTCTTTAACTAAATACGATTTGTGATCTTTAAACTTATCGTTGAGAAAAATCGGCCCAGTGATATCTGAGAAAATGTAGTGACCGACACAAAAAAAAATAATAATAATAAATAATAAAATAAACGTATCATAGTAAAATTAATACCTACTCAGTTTCGCATCGAAGATAAAATTGTTACAATTATCAAATTGTAACAACAATCGCAATTTAATTTGTATTTTTACAATTTACTTATTAAATTTACAATTTATTTAATTGAACAGGACTTACGTTCAATTTTATTTATTTTTACATTGAATTAATTTAATTAGCCTATACTAATTTAAAAAAGGCACAGTTAAAAAACAACTTTGGCCAAACGAATGTAATCATTTGATTTTGGGTAAAACTACAATTGAAAAAAAATAAAGCTCATATGTTTTTTTAAGCTTTGTTGCGAAACTGAGAAGTTTATACTTGTAGTTTTATTAAAGTAATTTAGAGTGCTTAAATCGGATTCGAAACAGGATAATTATTTATATAAGAAAAGCAACCAAGCAATTTTTATGAAAAATGTTTTTAATTAATATACATCATGTAACTACTATTTAACATTTTAGATATAATTTAAAATCTGATGAATATCCAGTCACAATAGTTATAAACGTCAAGAAGATCCGTTTTTTCTTATATTTTATTTAGAATAATCAAACTATTTTTCGAATTTTCATCTTAGTATTTTAAATAATACTTAATTTAATATTTTCTATATTTACAAATATAATTATCATTAAGTTATAATCTACAAATATAACATTTTTTAGAATACAATAATTTATTTTTCATGTAAATTAGGTTATACATATATTTATAATAATTTTTTTGCAAGTAGTTTTAATTTGTTATTTTTTCGAGAGAAAAATAAATAATTATAATAAAATAATAAATTATGAGGCAATAATAACAAAATGGTTTCAACGCAAAAATGAGATCTTAGATCTAAGAACTAAATATATTTTTGTTCAAAATGGCAGGGTAAAAAATAATAACAGTTATGTTTTGAAATAAATTAATAATAAATAAAGTTGTAAAAAAATTAAGTGTTTACATTTATAAATGTTTGTATTATAGAGAGAATGTTTCAAATCCTATAATAAAAATAACAATGTTAAAAGATATATTTATATAAATTTACGTTTTGAATAAAAATAAAAAACTACGAATTTTAAAAACGACCCGAAAGATTTTTTAATGAGACATCTAAAATGTTTGATCTTAATTATATATATTTTATATTATAATTTTTTTTAACAAACAATAAAATGATAAAATTGTAAAAAAAATTTATATACCAATAGTTATATATGTCATACTTGTTAATTTGATCTACGTTTAGTATCAATAATTGTGAGATCCCAAGTACAGCCTATATTAACAAATTTGATATACTTTACAGTACTTCATTTATTTTTAAAAAATGCACAATTTTTCATTGCAATATTTAATAAAACTACGGTAAGTTCAACAACATAATAATAATTTACAATGCATAATTAATTAATTTCCCCTTCGGGTCATAACAACATTTTATACAAGCTAACTAAATATGTTGTATAAAGCGTTTGTTTTCACAAATAATGACTTAAAATAATATTTTATTTTATATTTATGGCGGTGTTATTCAACTAAATGTGTCCATTCTATAAAATCATCTTAAATTGCCTATTATCATTGCTTAAATACTTCAAATTTTTAAGTCTAAGTTTATAAGTACTATAAAATAACTATTTTAATTGGATTGTTTTGTTGGAATTTTTAGGTACACATTAGCCAAATAACACTGACACTGTTAACAATTAAAATGAAATGAAAAACTTAAATAGAAAATTTATGTTACAATTAAACAGTTTTTACTTATTAATAATACCTAAAAACGGGGTAATTGACATGATTTGCTTTAATATAACAAAACAATAATATTCATAATATCTTAACTTAGGTATCTATCTAAATATTATTTCTCAGACTAGATTGTATTTATTTTATTTTTTTTATCATACCTAATTATTATTTATTGCTGAGGTGTGGTTTATCTAAAACTAAAAAGTCGTAGATCAATTACTAAAATATATCATTATTATAATGAAATAAAAAGAAACATTTTGATTTTTTATGAAATAACATTGAAACATGGAACCAATGATGGCTCTGGGATATTTAAAAGTATTATAATATAATAGGAACTCAAATTATGTAATACAATAATAATAATAATAATAAAACACAATGCGGAGAACAACTGGTGGAGGTGCTCAAAACTAAATCTAAGAACACAACATAATACTAAATAATTATAATAATTAATAGTGACAAAATCGAGATATTGAATAAAACTCTTAGAGTGCACACTTTATCACAAGGTTTAGTAATGAACAATATAAAAGTTTGTTTTAAATGTACTTAATGTTTGTAACTTAAGAACAGTTTTGGTGGAGGCATAGATGTTAAAAATAAAGTAAAATAATACTAAACGAATAACACCCTCAGACTGGACAGTCTCAAACAATTTGAGCAAGTGGATTTTTATTTAATTTATTTTTTGGTCGAACTGAAATAGTTGGAACGCGAAACATTTTCGCTAAATTCCCAGCTCTTATAGTTTCAGGGTAATCAACACTTTTAAGAGAAATAATTTAATCCGATATTTATGCATCTCCATCTCTACATCTACAAATTTATGCAATCATTTTTTTCTTATGTTTTTGGAAATACTACATGAAACAGTATTGTTCATAGAAGATACACTTAATATGTACTTCTACCATATATTTATTATTTATATACACAAATAAATTTTTTATGCTTTCCTCTTAAGTCAATTTACAACCATAACGACACTCGGCCGTTGTGTTATTCAACATTTACAAATACGGTAACGTTACAATATTACTTAAAAAACAATTTTTAATTATATTTATGAACGAACAAAACTTATTGTTTCTTTTTGAGCTTTTGACGTCGTTCCTACATATGTAGAGATCAATCAGCAAGCACTTTCTACGTAACCCATACGAGCCATTTCGGCTTGTCTACGCTTATACGCGTAAAACTCTTCTTTCATGGCCTGAAGTCGAGCCTCTACATTCTCATATTTAGCCTTCTTCAGTTGGGTTGGTGTTCGGGAACGGAATGGCGATGGAGTGGTCGGTGTTCGATTGGACGTAATTATTAGTTCGGTCGGCGTAGGCGATACAGGGAAGATTGGGTCAAACTCGTACTGGTCGTCCACGCTCAAAGGTTTACTAGCACTGCTATGCGACGATGGAGAAGGAAGAATTGGTGACGTGAAGTCTAGCCAATGTTCATTAGTGTAGAACAGTGACGGCGGAGGTGGTGGTGGTGGTTTGTAAGGGGGTACTGCAGATCGAATACCCCAATAGCTTTCTGGACCCTCTGCTGTAGTTTGATGACTAGACGTGTTTTTTGAACCAAAACCACTAGAACTGGACCGACTTTCAGGTGACCGTTCGGTGATGGCGTCCGACGTGAGTTCGGGCGCACTTCTAGCGTAACGCATGTGTCTTGACCGAAACCTAGAGTTTGGATGATATCTGGGACTAGGTTGCTGTCGCATCAGTAAGGTTCGTTGATTTTCTTCATGTATCACTCTAAGAGACGGAAGTTGTTGGCTATATTGTTCGTGAACGCTACGTAACGTCTGTTCCGCCGAACCTTGCACTGAACTGATGTCCTGACCGCTGAAGTATTCGGCAGGGTGTCGACGAGATGTAGGAGAACTTGACCTATACGGTGTCTGATGATCACTAACCATAGTTATGGCAGCAATCGGTCTTCGTCGGCTATCGAATGAGTCTTCAGATCGCGAACCATCGTGACGAGCACCGATCAAAGGACGTTGACTACTCCACGTCCGATTGGAAAAACTGGGATGTGACAGAAAACCTCCGTCGTCGCTTGTACTGCTTGCGCTCGAAGAACGCCGAGAATCTGAATCTCCATTAGTGAGTACGAACCTTCCATCTGCTGATCGAGATATGCGACCCAACCGTCGGTGTTCTGGTCCGTCCACACAATCACCATCCAAAAATGAGCTTGACCGTGACCTGGATCTAGATCGATTAACCATGTTTAGAACGACGTTGCATCCAGAGCTCAGACTTGGTATTCGAGCTGATCTATATCTATAAAAAAAAAATTTTTTTAGAAAAAATATGACTTACAACGACTACTAAAAGCAAGTATTTACAAAATGCAAATCAAGAACAAAACAAAAACAATACCGATTCATGCGTGCTAAATTCTTTAAACATTTAAAGAAATTTACAATAAAAGATATACAGCTATAAAAAAAAAGTATCTAAACTAGTGATGAGCGAATATTTTGGTGGAATAATCTAACTGATAATAATTGCTACTAAAGTTAAATGTCAATTACACGGAAACTTTAAACAGGTACGTGTATATATTCATTTTATTTATTTACGGGGAGAGAGTAGTTTGAAAATACTAAAATAAACTAACTAAACAAAAGTGCATAACGTAATAAAACGATTGTGATACGTTAAGTGTTAAAAAAATTATATGTGCAAGCAAACAGACACACGCATTCTGTGATATACCAATATTATTTTGAATTTTGTGCGGCTCAACAGCTTGCTAGCTCTTCACCTGTTATCCTGATCGAAAGCACAAAAAAAAAACATATTTTATAATTAGAGTACACAAATATGTAACGCACAAGTGTGTCGATACATGTATAATTATTGTTTTTGTATCATAAACGAGTAGTATTACATTTGTTACGAATGAAAGTTTTGATTTCCATTGCATTTAAAAATATGAATTTAGTGATTGCAGAAGTGAATTTATATTTATTTAAAATGCATGCAAATTATAACTGTTGCTATTTCATACAGTGAAGTAAAATATTGTGATTGGCTAGTGCGGTAACTATTTCTTTATCTCACACTTCCAAAACAGAAACACACAGTCATCATTATCACCAAGGCCAGGAACTTTAAGTGCTTAAAAATGAAATACTTTTTTTTTTAAAAAACAATTTAATAATTTTATTAATTTATAAATTTAAAACTGATTGTAAAATATTAATTAAAAATCATATGTATTCTATAGGAATTAAAAAAAGTAACAACACAATAAAACAAAATGGTACAGAAATATTAGCTAAGATAATATTTAAAATTCTAAAAAATGAAATTACAGGAAAAAAATTGTTGATATGTGGTCTTAATAAAACCCAATATTCTTTGATGGAGTTATTCAAACATAAATCGTTGCATGAAAATGAAATGTTTTAACGCATAATAGATAATTTTTTAATAGACTATTTTTAAAAAGTTATCATGTAATTATATGGAACTTTTAAATTTTTATAGAAATTAACTCACTATATAATGAATATAATTATATAATATATAATTAAATATAATTAAAAAATTAAAACACGTATTATAATTTTTTTAATGTATAAATAAAAAAATATTGCGTTAGAACATCCTTAATCTGAGCTGATGAAATATAAAATGATGATAAATGAAGTAGAAATTTTTAGATGTTGATAATGATGTTACTGTGAAGTACAAGATAGACTTACAAATAAAATAATCATGTTGTTATATTGTTACAAAATAAGATAAACAAAGTTAATCAAGTACTAATATTTTATATGGACATTATTTTTTTAAACTATTATCCTTAAAACGGGTTTTCCATGTTAAACATTCAAAATTATGTTCTAAAATCCTAAAATATGCAATTTGTGGAGTAAAACTTTGTCTGTGAAATAAAGAGTATGTGAAACAAATTCATGTCAAATAAGACTATTAATATGCGCTTTTCTAAAAAATATGCATTTTCCTAAAGTTCCGAGCCCTGATTATCATACATTTTATATTTTACGGTATAAATAAAATTATATCCATTGAAGCATTTTTATTAGTCTCTCTTTTTTGTTCTCTAATTTTTTTTTAAAATTTGTGCCCAAACTGTTTAACTTTACATTATCTTGAAAACCATTCTGTAAGAAACCTACAATATTTTGATTATACAGCTTAAAAAAATATTCTCCTATATTCCACATGTTATTTTAATAGTTATTGAATGTGAATGAAAACAAATAAATATCGAAGCGGTTGCGAACGAAGCATTATTGTATTGTTTTTTTTGTTAAAAAATCACAAAACGCTTCGCTTACAGGATTTTATCATGGTCGGCTACGAATATTCGAGTCTGTAATCGCGGTAAGTACGAGTATCTGCGAGCCTATAAATAGATACAAAACATTCAATATCTATATTATATAGACCAAATACCTTCTAAGTATTACACATGTTATAGAACAATGATGAAATATTTTTCAACCTCCCTTAATATAGAAATTCTGAATCTTACTTTTTTAAAGGCACTTGACTAGTTCCAGGTATCTGACCTCCGTTTCTGGCGTCTGTTATTCTACACGCTACCATGTTGTACGCTGTAAACACAATACATACAATACTGTCAGAAATGATTAAACATAGAAAAAATAAATTAATGAATATGTAGAAATAGCTATTTATATTAATAATTAAAATATTAATATATTTTTCATTTAGTCTTTACTATTATAAATAAAAATTATATTAAGGCATTCTAATTTCATTTAAAAAAAAATTCAGCTTTATAATAAAAAATATAACTATTATCCTATAAGAATAATGTCAAACAAACATAGTATTACAAGAGTAGACTTAGAATAATATTTTCTAAGATTCTTTGTAAAATATTTTATTATAACACAATCGTATTAATGTATTTTTAGTAGCGATTACCTTCACCATGACAAAGTAAGGAATGTATGCAAAAATAATTTGTTTTTTAATTATATATTTAAAATATAAATCTAAAAAATTTGAAAATTAAGGTTATAATGGTAAAAAAAAAAGAAGAACCTTGTAACGTATTGTGAAAAAAGTTTAAATGGCTAGAAATAACTTAGCGATTGAAATCATTGAGTTAAATTGCTAGATACTTAAAAATATATTTGTTAAAATATAATTCAGTTCATTTATTATAAGTTGTTTTATTGTTTCATTTCGTTACTGCAATTTTTTGGAAGTAATAGTCAAAGGAAAAATACTTTTCATTTCACAATTTCAATGTTTAGTTAATTTTTTTCTTGAAAAAATTTACCTTTTTCGTGTTTTCTTCGTTTTCTCTTATTGCAAATTTTTACGGCACATACAGATAATATAATTGCCACGATGAAAAACAAAAGGCCTCCAACCACACCAGCAGTGATGGCCTTGTGTTTAACCCTAGCTGGTACGGGGAATTTAATTTCTTCACTACTCTGGAAACTTTTTAGTGAGTAAGCGACCACTCTGAAGTAATACGTCCGACCTCCAACTAGACTTTTTACTGTATAAAAATAAATCAAATATTAAATTGCGTTTACTATTAGGTGTAATTTTATTTCAACTAAAAATGGACCAAATTAAAAGTCAACTAACCGAGATAAGACGTGTCATCAGCTCTGATCTGCGCTTTGTTCAGATTCCTCCAAATGCCATCGGTTTTATAATGAATTACATAGTACTGAACAAGATGAGCTCTTTCCAGTGGAGCTTGCCACGAGATGACGAATCCGTTGCGAACTTCAGTGATGGACAAATTTCTGGGTGCCCCCGGTCTGGGACCTAATTATTAGATCGAAGGGTATTAAATTGTGGTAATTTAAACTATTTCAAGCATTTTGTTCACAATAACTTTAACAATGTGAGTATGGTACAAAGCAGACAGAATACAATGTGAAAAAATATTAAAAAATAATAAATAAAAAACCAAGCTTGCAAGTATACCTTTTGGCCTAAATACTGGGGGATACATTGTGGCCCCGCTGGATTCAGTGGGTAAAATGAGGTCACTATAGTCGACGACGTCTGCAAAAGGGTAAATGAAACAAAAATAAACACATGCAAAACAAAAAATAAATAATTAATATTATTGAATAGCATCTTAAAATTAAAAATATTGTCTGGTGGTGAAATATAAATATTAAAATTAATAATGATTCGTTTTTCATTACTAGAAACTAAATAGTATGATTTAACATTACAACGCGTGATACCGACGCGACCATGCTAAGAGTGAATAAGGAAATATTTGTGCTATTTTCAAAGTAATTAAGTATACAATGGTTGCATGCATTATCAAATTAGCGTCTAAAAAGTAATTTATCCACTAAATATTATTATTTACATTATATTATTAATTCTGCTTACCGTCACTCGGGGGAGGAGGAAACTCGGTGACCGGTGGCGCGGGACTTGGTTTTTTGGCCACAGTTAACGGTACGGCTGCTACCACCCAACAGAGAATAATATAGAGTAAGCTCAACAAACCAAACTTATATGGTATATAATAAGAGCATTTCAATAGAACAAAATTATGACGGACGCTTACAATAGTAGATAAAAAAATCTTTAGTAACTTCAAAACTAAGTATACTTTTTAAATAATATATTAATAATTTTTATTAATATACTATACAAGGTCCAATGTTAAACTATAGTTCAGACATATTTTGTAAATGATGGACATTCAATTTGACCTTGAAACTTGCAGATAATTGTTAATTTAAGTATATTGTAATTTAATGTTGTAAGCGTCCAAATATAAAATAACAATACATTACAAGAATTAAAAGAAATATATTAATACAATATGTACACAAATAGAAAAGTTATTATTATCATTATAATATATACAAATAGAAAAAAGTGTTTTTATTTGTAAAAAATAACTTCTGCAGAAGCTCAAGGTCACATTGATCGTAGCGATACGCTCGGCCGAACCAGCAGAAGAGATCAGTAAAGAGCTGACCTTGAACTGCCGCAAGTTTAAATTTTTACAAATATCAAAGACGTTAATATTTTACTATATTTATAATAAAATATTAAGTGTATTATTGTGTACGATTTCCATAGTCCATGAATAAATGAATAAAGCGTCTGAAGCGACTAAATGTACGGTGCGACCTTTTTACACCGACTGACACACAGTGTGTATTTATCCATAACCCATACGGTCAGTCGTTTTGAAAAAATAAATTTACAAAAAAATAATACATTACAATTAGTAGAATACAGGTATCTAGCTTTTAGTGACTAGATGTATATTATTACGGTTATTTTGGGTAAGACAATATTGTATCTAAGACCTTAGGGATATTTTTTTTTAAATCACTTACCCAGAGTCCGGATGGATATCACTTTACTGAGCATACCGTCACCTAAAGCATTTTTCCCAACCACCTGAAATTCATACGTTGTGTCTGGCGTTAATCGGTTAATGGTTACTTGGGTGCTTCCCGAAGGAGTCACTGGTATGGTAGACCACTCAGTCATACCAGCTTCTCGGTACCTGCGTAGAATCAATAGAAGCTTTATGTTAAGTATCTTCAGTATTAAACAGCTATTCACGTGAATGAAAATTAAGTTCTAACTTCTGACATAAATATATCTTAATTCATTTTTTTATTTTTTACATATAATTACCGATAACTTATAACGTTAAATTTTGTTACTTACCATATTGTATAATCTTGCTTATAGTCGGGTCCTCCACTATAACCAGGTAACCACTGTAACGTGACTGACGTTTCAGAAGCATTAGCTGAAACGTTGTATGGAGCATGTGGCTGCGTACCTTCTACTACTAGATGAGTAGTAGTCACGATAGTAGCTACTTCGTTGCTGGCAACACAATGGTAGTAACCAAAATCTGTTTTCCTAAGGCTTTCGATGGTGATGTTTCCACCATGTATGCTGTGTCGACCTTTAGGCAAAGGAGCACCATCTCTCTATAAAAAACAATTGTTAAATAAGTATTAAATCATCTTAGGTTGTATTTTTAACATCATTACCCTTTGCCATTGGATCTTCGGTTTTTGAGTTCCTTCAGCTTCTTGAGCATCACAATGCATTTCGACGGGTTCACCGATTTTTCTTTGATACATGTTTTCCGGTTCTACCGTAAAAGTTGGCGGTTTTCTAACCAACACTTCCATTTGACCAGAAGAACCCTGAGTACCCTGTGCATTATAAGGTGTACACGTGTATCTGCCCTCGTGGTTTTGATTAACCTACGACAAAAAATGTAAAGTTTATTGGACATAAATCATAATAAGATATGAAAAATTATTTTATTTGCCTCTTACTCACCCTGGTAAATAGCAGTGAACCATTATTCATAATAACAATATCTTTTTGTTGGTACGGTTCTAGCAATCGTTTATCTTTTGTCCAAGTGACGTACTGTAGAGGCGGATTCGCCTTAATATAACATTGGACAACGCCGGCCAAACGGAACGGTAAATACTGAACGGTCGGGGTAAATGTCACTTTTGCCGGATCTAAAAATATAGTGAATAAAAAATTTTAATATTTATTTTGTTACAATGAATTATATTTAAAATACTAACATTCGATATTTAAATAAGCTGAAGCGGACTGCGGGTCTCCTATTCCGTTGCTAACCTCACATAGATATTGACCCGAATCGTCAGCACTTACTGGGTTGATAACCATTGACCCGTCCTTTTTGATGGTCACTCTAGTTTCCAAAGCAGAAATAGATTTCACCATAGCTCCGTCTCGGGACCAACGAACGGTGACATTACCGGGCATTGCTTTAGCACCACACGTGAACTCCACTTTTTCGCCTTCCAACTTGGTTTGATTTGACGGAGGTACCATAATAACAGCTCCACCAGCAATTAAAACTCGAGCTGTGTGGCTTATTTGACCCTCACCATTTCTTGCGATACACGTGTAGTCTCCAATATCTTCATTCCTTATATTGGATATTCTCAGTTCAGTGCCATCGTTAAATATGCCAACTGTTGCTGTTGGTTGTATGTCCGTAGCATCTTTGAACCAAACGATTTCGGGCGTAGGAGTTCCAACGGCTTGACAGTTCAGTATGATGGAATCGCCTAAATTTATATACTGGACTTCACTAGGTATGGTAACAAACCTAGGAGGTGCTGAAAAATAAAACAAATTTTTATTAATCATTTACAATTTTTATCTATTAAAATAATAGCAGTAATAATCATTAACTTACCATGAACGTCAAGATGGAACCAAGTACCATTTTTATTTGTAGGTGAACGATTGAGGAATACTACTTTACATGCATACCAACCTTGATCGGATTCTTGTATATTAGTCAAGTTGAGTGAAGCAAGGCCGTATGGTGAGTCTGGTGATACTCTAGCCACTCGGCCCTCGTATCCCGCTCCACTGTGAGTGGGGTAATTGTCATACCATATAAATATTGGTATGTCAAGTCCCTAAAAATAAAACACCATTTTATATATGAAAAAAAAAACAATAATTATTCAAAAAAGTTAAATTAAAAAGAGACAAATATCTTTGGATCAAATTTGAAGTAATTTAAGTTGATTTTAGTATTTGATTAATACAATAATTTCTGTTTAAGATTGTTTTTGACTAACGGTCTACTTACTTTTTTCTCCCATTGCAATACATAAGGCACGGGGTGTTCGGCTGGAAATTCCACCTGGCAGTTAAACACGACTGATTCGCCCACAATAGCCGTGATGTGCACAGCATCATTGAATGTTGACCCGGTAGCTAAAAAACAGAAAAAACTTTTAGTAATAACAATATAATTGTCTGAATTCTGGATATAATTAATAGTATTGTTCTCGAGGTTTATCAATGTATTTCAAACATATTCTTAAAGGTCGGAAGTGGCCGCGATTCTTAAATGCAGTTACTATTCTATAGTATTTGTTTGACCGACAAAAGAAAAAGAAAATTTCTAGTACTAGGTAGGTCACTCCTCGAACAGTAAGAAAAAACTTAAAAGAATATTTCCAAAGGGTTCTAAATGAAAGTCTACTTTAATATAAAGAAAAAATATAAAAGCTATTAAATAACAATAAAAAATAATTTATGAAGCGAATGCAAAATACTTAAATGATATTTATATGTATAGCTTTTTTTTAATGTTCATTTTTTCTAAGATAGTTTATGATATTTTTTAATGAATTCATAAAAAATATTCTGTATAAAATTATGATTACATATAACATAAAGCAATAAAAAAATGATACAATAGATAATGACTTACTAGTTGTAAAGAATAATATTCTTTAAAATCCAGCATAAAATATTATATTATATGTAAAATTTATTATAAACTATCGATGGATTCAAAATTAGAAACCGTCAGCAAATAATGCAAAAAATGGTTAAATAACTTTTTAACTGTTAAATATTTTAGCCCTGAAAAGACAAAAAATAAAATAAAGGAAATTCTGAAACTAAAAATGTGTAAGTTTTGATTAAATAAACTATTTTTTAAACATGAATACTCAATTGAAGTGAGTGATAATTAAAAAAAAACAGAGTTAATGGTTCTTTTTAAAAACTGAGTAAGATAACTAAAACAAAAAAAAGTTTCATATAGAAAACAATTTATAATAATTTAATTATTTTAAGTGAGTACAATATGTATAGAATACAAAACTTTAATATATTCATTAATTGGTGGCCAGCGCTACTATATTCATACAATTAAACGTGATTTTCATCGGGAACTAATATAAATAATAATAGGGGTCCAGAGTAATCTCTATTTTTTTTTAAATTAATTTTTGTACAATGTTTGATAAATAAAATCTATGTCCACAGTTTGGTGCTATAACAAGGTAAATCCATCCTCTAGATAGGCTAATATCATACAAAAGGAGATATCTGGTTTTTATACCCGAATCGTCAGCACTTACTGGGTTGATAACCATTGACCCGTCCTTTTTGATGGTCACTCTAGTTTCCAAAGCAGAAATAGATTNAACAACTTTTTTAAATATTAATCAATCTGACTGCTTAACTAATTAATTGTTTTTTTTTTGTTTCATTTGTATAGCATGTAATAGTTTTGTTTTATTTAAAAAAATGTCTAACTAATATTAATAAATACCATTATTATTTAAGTATACTTTGTAAAATCAGTCTGACTACAAAATTAATTTGTAATTTAGATTTTTTTCAATATTTTGTCGTAGTAAGTAAGAGTTTTTTGTTTTATTTAAAAGCAAAAAATAAATTAATAATTAAGTGTTACCTAATAATTCATATTTTGTTTTTCTTGATTTTTTTTTAATAAAGTAGGAGTAATATTTATTGTATCAATTTATACTATGTTTTAAAAACATAACTATAATTCATAGTTATAAGCTTAGTAAATTTATAAAAATAAAATATAGAAAAACAATATTTGATCGTTTCTGTGCAATAATAAGGAATCTCCAGTTTGCTTCTTTGTTTTTGTTAAAAAATATACTTCAGATTATGTAAAAACTAAATATATAAATATGTATAGTCATCTTTTCATATGGATAATTTAAATCTACGTTTACAAAATTGTGATACTATTAGAAATTTAATTATTTAGTTTTTTATGCCTCTTGAACAATTTCAAAAAACGGACATACGAACATGATTTTACTGAAGTAATACTATACAACATTTAATCGAGTGATGAGATTGTTGTTCAATATATAGAAATTTATTAGTGAATCTTTTGAAATATAAGGTTGGCCAGTAGAACGGTTGAAAGTGTTCAACGGTCTTCTATGATATTATAAAGTGGAAATGAATATAACGGATATTGATGAGAGTGTGGTAATAACAATTATTTTATTTTCGGTGTATAACTGGTTGGAGACCAAGAAATAATCAAATGTCACGTCTCAAAAATTATCTGATGATTGTGACACGTTTTTAATTTGCCCATCGATAATGGTTTTGGAAAGCATTTTATGCGGCATATAATATCATCTGGACTGGATGAGGGTCCGTTTCTTTTTGACAGATTTCTGAGAGATATAGTTTCTCGGTCATTAAACATAAAAATACTCTTGATAGGAAAATGGAAAAATGTTCAGCCTACGAATTTGCTCCAGAAAAATAATATTTCCTGTAAAATAGATAATTCTCTTCCAGTTTCACACGATTGACAGTATATGGACTTTTTTGGAGGGAGTCAAAATAGACGGTGGCAGATATTTTCACTTATGATTATTTAAAGTTATTAATTGAACTATTATAATATGTGCATAGCAGTTAACCGTAACTTCACGTATCTAATAATAATGATCACGTATTATATAGAAGTCCCCTAGTTATAGGGCTACGGTGTAAAAAATACTTCTTTACGTTTCCATTTCGTATATCTTTGACTCACTTGAGACTAGGACCCTGTTAAACAGCGTGAGAACAAGAGCTGCGATGACTACCGTGACTTTGCTCAATGATCTCTGGTCCAGCCGTAGGCCCATGCCTCTCTTCCCATACTCCTTGTTAGACCTCTGACGATGCCATAGTCATCTGAAAACAAAAATGATCACGTTTAATAAATTGTACTTGAAAAGTTTTCACCTTTATGCTTTATTTAAACGTTAGTTAGAAACATATATGATATTGTTGTTTTTATTGTTAATCATAGCACGTATTGAATAGTCCTTCAACTTTATATGTGTTCACCTCTACGCAGAAAATATAAAGAAAACGTCGAGCACTTCAACAATGATGACCGAGTTTGTGTTAGACACAAACTTTTTTTCTTTTGAATACAATAGAACTTCGTCACAATAGACACCCCCTTTGTGTTAAATTGACGGAACCTCGCCAATAAAACACAATCGCTCCTCAGTTTTTTACTTGCTATAACTTTCTTTCCTAACATTTTAGTAAGAAGTCAAGTCCAACACGTGATTATTAACGTAAAAATTCTTCAATGAAGAATAACTATCCCTTAAACCGATAAAAAAATGTATATACACATGACTACTCACGTGTAGACGACAAGATTTTCTTCGATCGAAACATATGGGCAAAGGCGACGGTAGCGGCGTGCGAACCGCGCCGCTCAGATACGCTGTCATGTCTACTGGGGTTATAGGCAGGAAACGAGAAGAGTGGACGTTCCACAATATATCACTATCCAAAAATTATGCTCCACAATGAAAAACACAAGTAACGTGTCAGTCTAAAACGTTTTTCGTATGTGTCAATATCGATATTCACCAATAACATCTATCAGGCAACAGTGACACGAGTTTAGCACGACGGGCGTATTCGCATAGGAAGTGCGCAACGCTGACTGGCGAGGATGCCGTCGCCGGCTGCCGCTGGACCAGAGTAAGGGCGTGTATCGACGCGTGCGCTCTGACCACCCCATTTTATAACCCGCTGCACGGGGCCCGTCGACACCGAGCGCTATACGCCACCAGGTCCGGGCGCGGTTCTCCGCTACCGCCGCTCTCGCCACGACGGTCACCCCACGCTACTGCCGAAGGAGAGGACAAAAACATTCCTCTGGTATAACAAAACAATAATTCGTGTAATTTTAATGCGCTGCACTCCGTGCGAAAACGAAAGCTTAAGGTATAGCAATCACTCACTGCTCTTTCTTTTCCTACCCCTGTATTTGTATCCGTTTTATTCATACCCCAAGGGTACACTTCTAATCTAGTTTATTCCATCGGCGGTAAAACGACTAGTCATTTTAAATAAATTGAACCAAATTAGATTGAAAAATAAATAAATTTCATCGAGACAGACAATACCCCGTAGTCACGTCGAGTGAAATTTCTAAACAGCCTCGACGATGACAACGGAAGGAGAAACTGAAAGTATTGACCTCTGTGCGTGTAGCTGTGTTGGGCCTTAATCGACCCGTTGCCAACTTTTCAGTCGTATCTTTCCCTCACTTTTATACATTTTTTTTTTTTACACTCCTTAACCTCACTTCTCCATTCTTCCACTCACGTCGCCTCTTTCTTTCTTTGCCAACGTTGTAATCCTTGTCAACTATCCTTGCTTGATCAACGGAGAAGGGAAGCTTACGCGAAGGATACATCCAAAAGTTTCTATACGCAGCTGATATATAATGCGTGTTAGCGTTTGTCCACCGCCACCGTAATCTTATCCTGTCTGTCCGCTTCCATCTTTCTTTCTCTATCCCATAGTTATTTTTACCACGAGCTTACCGTCCACTAAATGTAATCCAACGATATTTCCTTCATCCTCGGCGTATACCGGCGATTATATTCAATCTAAACGACCGTGTAAAAGTAACCCGAGCAGGTACGCCGCTTGAATGATCAATGGCAGAGCCGAACTGTGTAACTATTGCAAAATCCTGTCCAAGGGATTACACCCGCGGGAAACCAACGATTGATCCAGAACAACTACTCTCGTAAAGTGTAACACTTCTTCACGTCAAATATATGCAATAGTTTGCGCGCCGAGTTTACAAGACGAAATGTTTGGGTATTTTTTTTCCCCGAGAAAATATTAACCTTTATTTTTGATAATTCCAAAGAAAGAAAATACTCGGCCCGACATAGGTTACTCGTGTAATTTGTTTGTTACACTTTGTAATCGACAATAGCAGAGTACTTTAGTAGGAATCGAACAATAGACACACAATGGTGTTTTACTCTAATTACCGACATTGCCGTTTCGGCGATGAGCTCACAATAAGTGACGAGCGCCGAAATCAATAAAGAAATGTTCGTTGGCAGTTATGGAAATAATGCGTCGCCTAATACCGATAAATAATGACATCATATTCGACAGAGCACATTTGTTACAAATGGTTCGCACAGGTACAAGAAAAATGTGAGAATTTTCAACGTCCGACTGTTTGTTCCGATGTGTTTATCATTCGAGTATGTAATGATAATGTGCAGCGAGTTGGCAAAACAAAACTGGCGCGGACAAATTGCGGTCACCGGTCGTTATTTTCGTTTTCAGCGGTGCCCGGCGGCGGCGGCGTCATCGGAAAAACGGTCAATTTATGAAATATCATATCCATATATCTTCTCCGGGTCTGCTCGCCCACTAGTTTCTCATCTACAACTGTCCGCTTTGATTTATATCCGCAAACAACGCCGCGTCGCCACCCGAGCGCAGCCAATTCATATGTCCTCTGCGAATAAAATACATTCGGTAGAGAATATATTATTATTTTTCGCGTATTTATTGCCCCCCGCCGGCGTTGATCGATAAAAGTAATAACAAACAGTCGTAAACACATATACATACGCATATTCTGTGCACACACACACATTTTGACGCACGAGAAAAACTTTTTTTCATCCAACCAACCGCTGTAAGAGCGTTCGGCAAAAAAAGTCTATTAGGGTTTTAGTTTTGCAGTATTATCATCGTGGTGATTGTATAGATTTATTCGACACTTATGTATTAACATAAAGATAAAAGCATCCATCGTGGATCCCTAGATAGGTTATACAAGCGTATATTGATCATGTAGCATGTGAGACAAGGTAAATGGCTTAAGATCTGATAGCTAAGAAATTTTACGCGAAAGCGAATAAAAAATAATGCCATAGTTCTGTTTTACAATCTCATATACTTGGAACACCGAAATATGCATTTAAATTTCTTTTAAGAGCTTTAGGTTATAATGTAAAGTTATAGACAGTAACCCTTTTTCATATAATAAACATATAATTTATAGGTTCATCTTTGATATATAATATTAGCCTAACAATTACTATGTTAAATGTCACCTGTAACCAAAACTGTTCACCTACCAATAGAATAACGATATACTTCCGAAAGGGTTTGGTAGGACAGCTCCAAGTTTCTAAATGGGAGGAGTAACACGATGGTAATAATAGTGCAGCCTTGTAGAAGTTGTGTGCATACAGAAATGTTCATAGGTCAAATTATCGTGTTTACCCTTCAACCCTATTGTTGATTCCATATAACTAGACATTACTTTTGGACACGTATGTACCCGAAGGCTATCGAATCGCGGGCAGGATCCATTTCGTCAGTAACGTTTCGGTTAAATGATATTTAGTACTGAATGTGATTCTCCACTGAATTTATTTGTTATGTTCAAACATACATCAATACCCTTATGGAATTTAGGCTATTACCTATTGGAACACTCATAAGAGCTTACTACAGAGTTATGTATTGTTTATTTAATTTAACAATTTTTGAAAATATTAAAACTAATTTTGGACAATCCATGTCATTTACAAACAATTGTCGCATTTTTTACTTGTCTCGAACATTATTAAGCCAAGTAAGATATCAAACTGTAAAGTCAGATAAAAATTCCGTAATCTTTGAATTTTTATCATTTACAATCATAATTCTTAAAATATTTACTAAAATAATACATTAACTTTTTTGATTTTTCTGATACCATATAAAACGACTGTAATAATTTTTAGATTAGTCCCTTTAACATTAATTTAGTTTGATATTATTTATTTTTGGTCCAGTGGAAACCATTTGCCGAGTCCATTAAGTTTCCAATTACCGGTACAATGGAAACAGCAACCCTTTTAGCTTATATGGTCACAGTGCATAGCCTTTTATACTACTGCATCGCGTATCTATTATGTTTTAGTAGCTCGGAGGACTCATTTTTTCCTTTCTGCTATTAACCACAAACTGTATTAATCTGTAACACCGTTTAACGGTAACATACCGTGGTCACGTTTTATATTTTCCCTAGATAATAATAATTATGTCATTTTACTCGGATATTCTTGTAAATTATCGTTTGTTATATTTAACGTTGCACCCCGTGGTATATTTTGCGTCGAAGAACAAAGTCATTTTAATTACAGTTATGGAAAACAAACAAAATTAATTTCCAATTTGCTTGTATTATTATATCTTATTTAAGTGTAGTACTTAATACCAATACTGTTGGTGTGTTATAAACTACTCCAGTAGGATAATAATACACTAGTGTGTTCATTTCGTTTCCATACTTATTTTGTATAGCAAAATGATTAACATCGTGTGCAGCTGTTAGAATTATGACGTATGAAAACTATGACATTTCTAACAATGTTCTTTATAATAAGGCTTTATCGGATTAAATTGCCTTCCGGTGTCAACCCGAACGGTTGCCGTGTATGTCTTTTTGGTGTTTGTAAGGTTGTTTTAATCTGAGATATCCATATAAACGTATCATTTTAAACTGTTGAAGAAAAATTATTGAAATTTGCAGATATCTCTAACACTTTGTCAACTTTATGCTTCGTATATAAAATATGATATTTAAATTGATAGTAGTCTGTCGAAGTCGACTATTAGAAATTGTTTCTGTGACAAGCTGAGAAATATTAACACGTTTGGTATATATTTCTAAGCACATTTGAACATTTATATATAAATAGTCGGTACCATTACTATTTATACAAGGTGATTATTTTAATATTAACTATTCTATTTATTTTTAAGGTATAAGATACAAGGAATGAATTTAAAAAATATTTAATACATAATAAATCGAAAAATATATAATATTAAAAAATATCACAAAAAATTTTCTTAGTATAATCATTATATAATGAGGAATTGAATGGTTAATATTAAAAGAAGCATTCTATATGTATAAAAGTACTTATGCTATCTATCTATTTAAAATACTAATACAGTTTACAATTGGTTAATTTTCAAGATTAACTAATCATTCGGTCGACATTGGTGTGTTCTTTTTATATAATACGAGTTGTGAACAGGACTTAATCAATTCCTAATGTAAAGGAATTGATTAAGTCCTGTTGCTTAAGTGCACTGTACCTGTTATATACTTACAAATGTAACTCTTATTTATATTGAAATATAAAACGTTTAATTGCTCGAAATTAGTATATACACATAAGTAAAATCTTGATCATTTCTCAATATGTAGTATTTTCTCCCTAGTAATAAATTGCTGTAATTTAAGTTTTAGCCACGTGAACTTGACAGTTATCAATAATATTTACTATAAAATGAAATACTAATCTATTATAATTTGTGATCAATGAATGTTTATTAACTGTCATTAACAGAACCCCATAAATACAATATTCTGATAGTTTAAAATGTATAATAGGTTTACGATTTCACTAATTCAAAATAATAATTAACAAATGTTCACTCCATACATTCAAACTAAAAATATCAAATTTATTTTTCAATAGAAACCATTTGGTGACAAATTTTCTCAATATGAAAACTGTATCGAGTAAATGTTCTTAAAGTATGATAATTTTGAAATTGTAAATGAAGACAGTTTTATAACAGCAGAAAAATAAATCGTAGACAGAGTAGTAGATAAAAATTTTTAAAGTAAATAATTATCATAAAAATATTAATTAAAAGAAAAGGAATCTATGCAATTAGTAAATACGCAATCAATGCATAAAATTACTATAGTGACTGATGGCAATGTGTTGTTAAACTGAAAAATATTCTCTACTAATTGTTTGACTCGTTAAAGTTACTCAATGAGCCAACAAGTGTAAACTACAAATTGCTATTTAGAGCATGTTAAGTAGTGTATCTTGAAATATTTATAAAATTTCAATTAATCACTGACTACACGTCTTTTCTGCAATTCTAAAAGTTTCGAACTGACGTCAACTGAAGCGACAACAAACCTTCCGTCATTCGACCACTTCCACTCGACCGGAATCGCTTTACAAAACAGCTCCCTTACGTGTCATAAACACGTGTTGCTTAACCTCGTTCCTGTTTATCAGGTGAGATTTTATACACTGTTAGGTGGGTGCAACGGCGGCATATTCAGTGGGCTATGGGGAATTGCGTCGAAATTATTAATCACGTTTTACAATCCATTTATCAGAACACCAGTTCCACGCAGTTTTCATTAATAATAACCAAAGGAGTGATGGGGGCACGCGCGTGACAATATTGTACTCACACGCGTTGTGACGGCGAGGAGCCACTAACCGATGGAAAGGGTTTCAGGAAGGGTAAAGAGGGGAATTGCTGATAAAGGGTAGGTGGCAAACGTAGTACGGTTAAATATGAATCTCGGAGATGGTATGCGAGAGAGAACTATTATTTATAAACGGGATGGCGGTACCCCGGTAGGTGTGCGTATGTGTCCCGTCTAAGTTATTAAACATGCTTTACTCGCCTCTTGCGCGTTCAGGACAAAGACACCTTTTGCTCACATTGTTCTCTCTTAGTATTCCACCGTATTACCCACCCCCCCACCCCACCCATCGACCGATTTTAAGTAACGACTTCGCAGAAAAGGATTTTATGACGACGATACCCTCCACTGCGTTAAAATGTTCATATATATGTATGACACGTCAAAAGCGTTTTGATATTACGAAAGCACAAGAATAATGATGCATGACGGCGGTGCCTTTATTATTTTATAATGTACTGGTAGTGAAAAAAATGACGGAGCAGCATTAAAATTCAGTTTTTTAATATGGTGCCGCACTGGGCGTTATTTTTCATAATAAAATGAAACTCTATAGAAAATCAAAGCATTTTGAGATCGTATTAAGAATTTATTTCCCATTTTAGTATGTGAAATATTTTTGTTCTAGTTTTGGAATTGATTGTGCTGTGAGAACTTGCAAGTCAAAAAAGACACGCTGATTGGTAATTCGATCCAATTAATGTACGCGGTTAAAAAAATTTAATAAATAAGAAGTTGAAATGAATCGTTAATGAAATATCTGGTCGAGAAAAGTTTTTATGAGCGTTTGGCACTTGAAATGGAACTGAAGGAGCTATTTTAGCTTTTAAAAATGTTTTAAAAATAATTAAAAAAAACTTTGGCGGATATTTTAAATCTAATACTCTTAGATTATCTATTAAGTCTTTAATAATTCATTTCAATAAATCTTCTTTACGTTTATCATTATAATGTATGCAAAATGATGTAACGGCAAGACAGTTCTTTATGCATAAGTACTTTAGTTATTTTTTAAGTGAAAACACTTTTAAGTCTCAAGGGTTGTTAAAAAATAAAAAGCCAAAGTTTTATAAATTGCCTGCATCTGTTAAACGTTTTAAGAACTATGCCTTAACTGTATTTAACATTGTAGAAAATGACTCGCGCGAATCGAAAAATTTTACTAAAAGTTATAAATTTAACAAGATTTTTTAAATCTGTTTGCCCAAAACATGATACCAGAATATTATGATTTATTTTAGACATGACAGAGAAGTAACATTCTTGTTGCCTTGAAAATTTTGATCAGTTTTCATTTCTATGATATACCTTGTGTAATAATGAGTTGTATATTCAAATGATGCAGTTGAGCTAAATTTAAAATTGGTATAAGAACATATATGTTAATATTATTCATACAAATCTCAATTAATTTCCAGAAGAAGTAATTATTATTCACTGCAATGATGTTGTATCAGATGATGTAAAGAGCAACTAGATAGCATATAAAAAAGAATATGTAAGATCCAAGTGCGTTGAAACCGTCATATTATGAATTTGAGAAACTCAGGGTACGTGACTAAACTTTCAGTTAAACAAAGTTCGGCCGTGGGGACTTATCCGGGAATCTGTCATTCAATTAAGTCGCCATTCATCACAACTAGGTCTTTTAATACTATGAACACCACTGTGCCGACATTCTTCGTTTATATCTATTCTTGTAAAATATCTTGTATCTATTCTTTACGTTATGTTGTGAGCTCCACAATAACCGTCTAGAGTTCAAATGGTTTAAGATTACCTTGGCAATCACGGGTCCATCGGATATTAAACGGAAGGTCTCTAGTAACTAAATATGGCGTATCTAGGTCGAAACAAACACTTTTTTCCTATTGGTTTCAAATAAAATATGATAATCCTTGGATTTCGACAAGTATATATACATATACATTTAGATACCCGCCAACATTGTTATTTTCCAAAGGGTACAATTTGTTTTGCCATCGCCGAATGGTTTGAATGGATTCAGTACGGATGATTCCAGGCCAAAATGAATACAAATGACCACAATGGTACATACCCAGTCCGATATCGTCCCTCCGGAACACAACCTATGTATATATTTATCAATATATACATTAGTCACCTTTTGGGATCGTAATGAATTTTAATTTGTCGTACTATTGCGGTTAGAAGCTAAAGTTACAGTTGGCGGTTATTTACATTTGCTTTTTCCAAGTTTTCTCTTAACATGCCAAAGTAAGAAAACAATACTGTGTCTATACACAAACAAAAATTTTGTCTACAAAATGTTGGTTGATTTTTATGACCACAAAGAAACATCAATTTAACCTTCACATAAATTAGGAAGAATTTGCACATGAATTTATTTGTTTTTTTTTCCCGTCGAATAACTAGTTTATGGTATATTAGTATTTTATTCTTCTATGAAAAAAAAAAACAACAACAATAAATGAATAATTTTAAATAGTTTGATTTTGAAATATGTTTTGCCTTTTTTTAGTATTACAACACTTTTATTTTTTACCATTCCCTAACGTTATGATTTATTATTATGTTTGTTCGAAAATATTTAGAGAATAACTCAAGCTATAAAAGTTTTTATCTGTATGCGAAAAAAATTATACAACGCTCGCATTGTTTATTTGAATTATATTTATGTATGTGAATCGAATTTCATAATAATTGATTGTTTGTATAATGAGGTTTTCTTTTTTTGTAATTTTTTAACAGTAAAAATTAAAACTTTAATCGATGCTGTTTTGTAATACCAACATTTTTTTATCATATTTATTAAGTTTGAAAATGTAATGGTCGTGGTGTATCTAAGGACTCACCTGATAACAAGTAATTAAAATTAATATATCTAAGATATTTTTACCGACCATTTATCCTGGAAACGTATTCGTTTATCTAGTGATAAGGAAATCTATCGTGTATATATATTGCCCCGGTCATTCAGACTATTCATCAAGAGCATCGAGTTTTCCGTTTCCGGTGCGAAGGGACACTATCGTACTGGACTATGACTATTGTAAATACATACACATACACTGTAAAACACCGTGTACTATTCATTATTTGCACATAACGTACGAACGGTAAAATTAACTATGATTGTTCACTGGATGGTTTTAAAAGTACGAGTATTATTTAAACGCTTCTAACATGAAGACCAATTGATCATTTTTACAGTGGACAGCTCGCAATATGAATATATAAACAAAAAATGACGTAGAACGCGAGTGAGATTCTGAATAAATAGGGTTGAAATAAAATATTAAAGCGGATGCGGATTAATCAGAGAGATGTGTGGGAGGATGTAAAGATAAAAACGTTAAGAGAAAAGAAAATCGGGGTGGTCGACCCCTGTAGTTTTGTATTAGAGACCGCACGAAGATGAATTCTTACAGAGAGTTGTGTGGGAGCTATAAAAAACGGGTTTAATATAAGGCCGTGTACTCATCATAGAAAGTTCACTACATTAGATGTTCGTTCTTATATATTTTCTTTGAACATTAGATTACTTTTTTTAGGCCCAGGATAATAAAATTGTTCTTCGGCAAGACTCTTCATCTCCGCCCATATATGTTTTAATATTAAACTTATTTCTCATTTATAGTTTTAGACATGTTTAATGTAGGTACGGGTTTTCTTTAGTTTGTATCATTCGTAATATTGTACTCAGCAATTAAGTATGTAGTATAAGGAAACTGCTTTTACATATTTTGGGCGTTTATTCTCCTATATCTATCTATTATACTACTATCATTATTTCAATAAGTTCTAAATAAAAAACGGACTAATTAATGAAGAAATATTCTTGTTATATATATATTTAAAATTACTAACAAAGCCCTGCCCATAATTGATTTTTCAAACATCTAAAAAAATGGACATTTAATTACTATAAGTTTAACTTGCTTAGTAGACTCTTTGATTCGTACAGAATAGAGGGCAAGCGTGTTACAAATATTATTTCTACCAGTAATATATTAATGATTTCGTCACGAATGGTTCGAAAATCTTCTCACGGATTCTAATGTATTATTAGGTGGTCATAGATTTTAAACTAACAAAGTATTTACAAAAAGAACCCCTGCAGTAATGAGAAAATAAGCTTAATTACGCGTTTAGAGTGTGTTTAGTAAATTTTAAACTATTCAGCCCATAAATCGATTTATCTTTCAACTCGTTATTTTATTCATGTTAACATAAATGAAATATAATAAAAAATACAATTATTTTATTTTAATTACTTGGAATTTTTAGTATCTTTAATATGTTTAAATAGTTCAAAAAATGTTGACATTTATAAAAACAAATAGTTTATCGTTCTGAAGTTACGATATCTATTAATTTACTATACAATTTTTAATTCAATACAATATACAATTACTTTGATCATTCTTATCCATTATTTAACATGAATTAATTTAGTCAACAGTTCGAATTTTATCTAGAAGTATTATTATTACATAAGCAGTAATAAGCAATTTACTTATTTGAATTAAACAAGAAAGCTTGTGAACTTTCTGTATAAATTAAATATACTATGACTTTATACCTATGAGATGTTTTACTATACATGGCTAGCAGTGCAAATAAAAGAGAATACAAATCATTTGTACAGGTGTTGGGGAGGCATTAACATTATTAAAGAAGGCCTCGCCTGGGACCCTTCAGGACGGGAATGCGGTGCAAAGTTTGTACAGTGGTGGCACGAATATATTCGACCCGTGTTTCTCTTACTATCTTTTATTCAACATTATACTCGTTTAACGAGAGGGCGTTACAATGCGTTTAGTTTTAATATAAATCGAAGCTGAAAAAGTACACTGAAAAATTAATTCTCTCAACAGACACGTCGGTTTTTTCGTCGTTCCGAGAAAAAATGTATATAAATTAAAACAGATTCATTATGCGATGGAATTTCATTTTACTCTCAATCAAACACGTTAAAGATTTTTGATCGCCTTGTCTTACTTTTAGAGTAATTAAAAAAAATTCAGAAAAGTAATTTACTGTTTCCATTAAATGTTTACAACAGTCAGAGAACATTCCTTTACAACATTGCTGAAAAAAGAGGGCACCGCAATATATTCTTTTTTCCGAATAAGTTATTTACAAAACGGTATTTATCCATAAAAATAAAGCAAACTTTAATCTATATATTTTTATGAAAAAAAATTAGGGGTAGTGTTCTTTATAGATCACTGTGTAGAATTTAATTGAAATTTAAAATAATAGATTCCTTTTAGCTGTATACTAATGCGCACCTATGAATTTCATATATGATTTCTAATTTTTAGATTTGAAATATATAAGAAATAAAAAAAAATTTTGGAAAAAAGAATTTTTGACAATAAATAAAACTTAATCTATAACGGTTTTAAGAACCGGTATTAACTTGATTAGAGTTTTAAATATAAATAACACTATAATTTCATTAACGCATGATATATCTTGGTATTATCTCATACTTACATATTAATTTGTCCAAAACTGGTTTTTTATACCGTAGTGTTATTGGCCCAAATGAGTTGAAGATTTTTTTTTAAAGATGTAAAGAATTTTTAAGTTATCGTAAAGTACTAATAAACATAAAAATTAACTTCTTAAAAATATATTACTATAAATTAACCCAAAATAGTAACCATTTTAATTTATCTTTTTAACCGTTAATAATGATTTCCGTTTCCATTACTTACGAAACTACATTGATATCACGTGAGTAAATAAATAAACAAGAATCCTTAAATTCACGTCTTTTATTAACAACAATAGGCTTAATTTATCCATCGTTTGTTTTTGTTATCTATCAAATTGTTTGGTTTGTATGAAATTTATATGTAACGTCAAAAAGCTAAAGAATAGGTACCCGAGATAATATGATACGTTTTCGTTGGTCTTGTATTGACGTGGTTGACAGCAACCACTACCAGTTACCATTATTAGTAGGGGTGGCAACAAGTGCGCCAGTGGGGGGGGTGTATACCTTAGGTATAATTTTACCTGCCGAAATCCCTTCCAACTGTACTCCCTTCTTGCCAGCCGTCCCACGTACCCAGGCATACAAAAGGGTATAAAATGGGCTTTGCGCCGCTGACGTCATCCAAGCAGACTTACGCGAACAGCGAAGGGCGGCGGCCATTTGTTGTTATTGTACGCACGCACGCACACGTACAACCGCCACACATGTATCTACTGTTATGCCCAAAGCAAAACTCAAATATTGATCGAGCCCGTCAATTACGCTACTGCAACGTCTTGGAGTTGAACGAATCAACTTTGCTTTGTTTCCCGACGGGTGAAACCTCATAAACGTCAAAAAGTTGCCAATTATTATTTCATCAAACCTTATTATTATTCCAGCTTAACACCTTCTAACATGTTCCAAGTTAGATTATCCATGATCTACTATGCGCGTTGGCGCAATGGTTTCATTGTCATTGAAATTTCATAAAAAATTAACATTTTGAATATTACTGGGTTCATCATACCATGAAAGATGGTATTATTCAAATTCATCAACATTCTCAACACAATATTTTTTACCTAGACAGTAAAAACTTCTACCTGGCTTGAAATCGTTATTGATTACGACCTAGGCCTAATGATCATCTCTACAAAGTATGATAAGTATATAACACGCGGGTGGAAGTGGTGTGGCAAGTTAAGCCCATCCATCATTTTATCTCGGAACCTTACCTCCGCCTCTCATGCGCACAACTCATTCTAGGACATAGCGTTGGCCGTATCGCAATCACAGCTCGTTATGTTTGCTTTCATGTCAATCCACTTACAAAAAAAGAACTGTAAAATTACATTACGAGCGACCGGTCAATATACGATGCATACAGATGGCCTTATAGCCGAACTGAAGAAACGACGGCGAACAATATCATTCTATTAGCAAGCCACCGAAGTCGAGCACTCCTCTTGCGTCGGAATTCGGAGAGAAGAGAGGTCATAAAAAATACACTAGAACGATCATAAAAGTTCATACGTGTACTATAAGAATAAGATTTTTCTGGGTAACGTTGTCTACTAGAGCTTTTACTCCTTGTTATCGGATCATTAGCTTTTTCATATATCTTTGGTTTCTATCTATTTTATCTAGTACGGATCTCTCTATACAAAAATAATGTTTTCTAGTTATAAGTTATAAATAACAACGGAGAGTTTGGGCAGTTACACATTACTGCTCTCGTTAGGATAACAACTGAAGTGTTGTAAAGATTAGAAAATATTTTTTCGCCATTGGTCTTGAAGCTTTTATAGAGTATGTAATATTATGGTGGTTGTAATCTAGGGGTGAGATTATGTGTTATGTACACATGGTTATTGTCATCGGCTAAGGCCGTCTCAAGGATAATAACAGTGTGTTCAAACTACCCGAGTGACACTAGACGGGCACGTAATGATCACAGTTTTCGCCCACGCACCTTGCGATAACCTTTCAACCGTTCCTGAACAAAGTACGTGGTTTGTTTGCATTCTACTTGTCCTTGTCGTTACTTATCCTTCTCATCAAGAACATGGTAAAGTTACCATTCTTTATTGACGTTCTCTAAACTTAAAGTCATGTTTTCTAGGACTTTTCCACTTCAAAATATGCTCTGAGTATTTTCTAACGACTGTATAATATCAAGACTATAACAGGCGATTCTAAAAAATAAATTTCTTTAGTAAAATGCTGTTGATAACAAGCATCAAATAAAAAAAGACGAGTGCAAACGAGAAGAAAGAATAGTAGACATTAGTATAGTATTGAAATCTGACAGTAATTAAAATTACCATTATAAATAACGCTTCGATAAGAATCTAAATGTTATGTTTAATTTTTGGTCGGAAATTTTAGGATTGCGCAAAATATAGCTTAAAATCGCATTTTCAATGTATATTTCAGTTATAAATTCTCTAATATATGTATACTTTTCTTTAAAAATTATGTTTATATTAATTATTAATATAATAATAATATTTAAAATAATACTATTTTCTATGATTCGACCTTTGTTTATTAATTACAATTTTAGTTGTGAAATAGATATTGTAATTTATAAAAGACATTGATGGAACATTTTGGGAGAGGGCATCCCCATCCTTTTAAAATACTTATTGGATGGACGTTAAAAGCTATAAAAATCTTTATAATTAGCACTTTAATTTTTATATTTTTTTGTAAATGGGATTTAAATGAGTATACTTACATCCTTCCTATAAAAATATACTGTTCGATCTAATGTAAAGGCATAAATAATTGAAAAAATATTGAAGTAAAAATTATAACAACATAAAAAACTGCGATTTTTATACAAAAATAATATTTTTTGTTTAACTTCGGAGGCCGTTTACATGTAGAAGATAAGTCGTTAAACAAATATTTTTTTTAACTTATAGTATGCAACGTAAGTTTTAATTTAACATAAATTTAAAGGACGCAGTATTTTCAACATTTTCAAAAGTTAAGTTGAAAAGGTTAACTTTTCATGCGATAGATGCTATTTTAATTATTCTATTATGCCCTGGAATCAGGTAAGGGATCTGAATTTCAAAAAAAAAGAGAAAAATATCTTAGGTGTTAACAAAAATATTATTTTGATTTATCCATTTTTAAAAAAGTTATGACAGTTTTAAGTAAAAAAATTTAAAGATGGCAAAATGTACTGATTTAAAAAAAAAAGTTTATTCAATTTTTATGGGTAATGTTTTGAACTAGATATGATTTGACGTTTAAATACGGTTTTCTATCATAATTAAAGTTATCGACCACTCAAGATTTAATTAGTCCTTTCACTATTTAATTTTATAAAAATAAAAGTTTTATTCACTTTATATACTAGAGTAATATTAAGATTTACTTTTTTTTCCCCATTTATTTATATTTACTGATTCAATGATTATTTTTATTCTAGTTATTTAATACGAATTTTTATTAGTAGTATTATAAATCATGAGACTTGATCAACATTTTGTAAAGAAAATTTTTTAGATTATTAATCGAATAATAAAATAATATGTATACAATATGTTCAAAAGTAATAAATTTATAAATAGATTTGATGTCAATTGAATAATGTTAATTGAATTTGTTAATTGTGTATGTTACAGATAATCATGAATTCTAGTATAAAATTAGACTTTGTCCTTATTGTACAAAACCAAATGTTCTTTAGTGTTTAATTTGAAAATACATTTAGTATTATTCCTATTGTTTCTTTATCAACGGCTACCAACGTTCATTATGATAAATACAGTATGCCACACCAACAATAAAATTTGCATTTTAATTACTGTCGATGTACCTATAAACGATGTGTTGCATGTTGTAGACTACATTAGAATTATGCATTGTTGGTGGTTGCTAATTAGCAAGTGCTTCTCTATGCGTTAAGTTTACACGAGAAAAAAAAAATAATGGAAAGCTAATTATTACTATAAGGTACTAATTAATGGGTTTTAAATAGTTTTCACTTAACATAATACCGGAATAATTTCTTTAAAAATAAAAATTGCATAAAAAATTAATAAGAGCACGTGAAGTAAAGAATACACTATAACTGGCTAGAAACAAATCTTATTTCATGCAACGTTGCATTTTAAGTATTGATAATATGAAAACATATGACGTGAGTAGTTATTATTTAATGTGACATTTTACAGTTTTTTTTATATAAATATAAGCGAACAGTAAATTAACGAGGAGAATATGACATTTCCAAGTTGGGCAAAAAAATATCACCGTATCTGTCAAAAAATAATGTGGTTTATTGATCCGGTTAAATCGCAGTAATACTGTTTCGCACTCGGCAGTTTTTGCATTAGATATTAAAAATATGTCCAACACTAGAAATAGTAAGATTAAGTTTGAATAGTCACGTTATTTAACTGCAATGATAGAACGGACTCGAAATCGCCAAAATAACGTGTAACAAAAATTAGTGTACGAAGTGTGTGTAAATGATATGTATACGACCGGTTTGGGCGGCTTTGGGCATAAAACATTTCTATATAGGGACAAAAAAACGACCATTCGATACTGTAACGTATTGTCGGTTCGTTATTAGCTTGACCGGATGTTTGGTTTTGCTCTTAACCGGTTTAAAATCGGTGTTCAAACACGCATACAAGAAGAAATTATTGTGAACTGCAAATGGCGGGAGCTCAATTTTTCCCTGAACTTTTTAAACTGTTTTTGGAATCATTTCGAAGAAAGCAAAAGTTTTTTCTTCGTAATAAAAATGGATTTCGAAATGGAACACGTCATGGATTTCGTACTGGGTTATATCATTTGAAACTGTACTCAGCAAGAGTGTGAATAGAAACAGATGTTTAAAGTAAAGTATAACGCTGTATACGTTCCTATTTTTGGAGCTATTTAAAAGTAAACATAAATAAAACAAACGTTATTGTTTTAACGAGAAATGTAATTAATTAAATGCGATCTCGATTCTGTAGATATGCTAGTAGTGAAAAAGGGTAATAAATTATAAAAGCAATGAATTATCTATAATTGGGTTCGTGTATAAATTAGTAAATCCACTAACTAACATGGAGGATTTTTCTCTTTGAACTTTAACACGGATTCAAAAATCCTTGACCCTTCCGTGGTATATGAAGTCACGACCTTTTTTTTCATTTTGTAAATTATTTAGAAAATAATTATTCAGTGACTTTCTCTCAGTATTCACTTGAGCAGTTATCAATAGTAGGGTATTTTTATTACGACGTATTTCCTGCGCTACCCAAACGAAAAACAAAGAGACAGAATGTTTTTCGATCTCTTGTCAGTTTCTCGGTTCACGGGAAAAACCTTCGAATCCAATACAACGAAAATTATTTAATATATAACTAAGTTTTTTCCATTGCGACCCTCTTTGGCGTTGTCACTTATACCTATACAAAAATAATGGAAATCCACAAATCTACACCGCACCTCCACCGACGATCAAAATAGTTTTATTGTGAAAACATCCGTCGATTTTGACGCTCCTTTCACGTTCCCGGGTTTCTTATAACATATTTCTGAACTTCCTCATCAACACAGACAGTATCTCTTTCTACGGCTTACCGTAATGTGAAACTCCAGTTTTTGATTCAGGAAATTCTTTTCGTCGACCTCGTCACGTACATAAATCGAGCGTCAGTGACACGGTGTACTTAGAGCGAGTACTATTTAAAACGCATACATTTATTTTATTAATCCGGACAAACCCTTTTTCTCGTTTGAATTCATTTTATTGCGGCAAAGTAATTTAGTGGCCGCTGAACGTGACACTATTAACAGTAAATCGGTTCAACGCAATTCTAACCAACACTTGGTTCGTCTATTTCATGTTTATACTAAAGCCAGTTCGCTGTATACTATCTCCGATTGTCGTGTCACGGCCAAATACAGTTACCGTTCCGTGTTAAAGACCAAACATACTCGTATAAGGATATGTATTGAACGCGCCATAGGTTTACTAGCTATTGAACGTTGGCGTCATTGGAGAAGTCGCGACGACGTAATCCGTGACGGAGACCGTACTTGAGCAGAATAGTTGCATAACATACAAACGTAGGGGGTAGGGACGGAGGCTGTAGAGATATTGGCTGTTGTAACGCGAAGGAATTTGCCGGTCAAGATGTGTGTGCTGTTGTATGTACACATCACATTCACGGGCAAGGTTACTGGGTCCGTTACGCCTTGGGCATCGCGGACTCAAGAAAAACGCGACGTAATACCTTCTCAATCCGAATTATTATACAAGTGCGTATAGACGTCCAGTGTGTAAGCGACAAACCAGTTTCGCAGCGTTCATTCGTACTCGGGTCAATAAACCGGTTTCCGACGCGAAGTAACTTTTCTCTCTCTCTCTCTCACACACACCGGATGAGTATTCACTTTTTTCATCGATTCCTATGAAGAAGATTAAATCGCCGCTGCTGGAAAGGCGGGAAAACTCTCGTGTCCAATCCAAGATCAAATATTCTGAAGCATTAATCTAATTATTTCCAACGCCGAAAAACATCCCTCGCCTATCACTGTTTCTGTTCATATGATCAGATATCGTTTGCTTGGCATTGTTTTTTTTTTTCACTTTAAGAAAATTGACTTTAAAAATCACTTAAGTAACATTCGGTTTTTCCTTAATCACGTCTACAAAGCGTTCTTGATAATACATTTTTCAAGTATTGGATGCTACTGCACTTTTTTAGACGTCAACCGTGTATATTTCTTATTATATTTATTGTATTGTTTTCGCGTCGATCCATCTGACATTTTATAAGCAATTCTATTTTTGACTTTTGTCATGTCACAAAAAAGTTCATTCGTACAACTTTTTTTTTAAACTCATATGTTGTTAGATTCAGATACGGTAACATTATAAATCATCAAAATGTCTAGAAAACACGTCTCACTAAGTGTCAGTGCTCTAGAATACAAAAAAAAGTATGGACATTGTTATTGGCTTAATTATGTCACTTGAAAGTAAAACATGTTATTTCTATAATCCACAAAATGACGTCCTTCCTCTCTATTGCCTGAGGATCAGTTAGCTTATTGTAATATGGTACTCAAAGTTTTTAGCACGTTTACTAGATACACTTGACAAATCTTCACAACCTACGTGGATTTTCGTTACATTATTGCTATTTTTTTTTATAACTCGGTCAGTTACCTTCTTCGTGTGTCACTCAGAGAACAGAGGAATCGTCAAAAAACAAAACACATGACACCGATTTAGTACGCCTTACATGACACATTAATTTTTACGGTCAGATGATCATTTAAATAATACGCTTAGAAGTAATTGGGAGCATTACAAATTAGCATGAATGAAAATGTATATGTAGAACTATATTATATCACCATGTATTGTTTTGGCGTCGAAACAACATGCGTTATGAACTATCGAATATAACGACCTCAACATGAAGTTATTCAGATTTATAACTGTTATTCTTCTTAGAATTAATATACACATCCAATTTCAAATTATTCAACTGTGCAGTAAACAAATTTGAATTTTATTATACGATACCTTCGGATTTTATTGAACGTAATTAAAGCCTTAATACCGGTACAGAAGAATTGTTTCTAGTTTTTGTATGACGGTGTGTTCCAGAAATTTGAATTAAAATTATAAAACATGTCATTGTGATTTCCAAAAATGGTAAAAATAAATTATAATAATTATGTTTGATATACAGTTAAGAGTAGCCAGGCCTAATATACAAACAAAAATAGAGAATTTTTTAATTTTAGCCCGTTATCTAATCTCTAAGTGAATCATTGGTTACAAATTGAAGAACTGGATTTATAAATTTTTAATGAAATTTTATGTAAAGAAATGTTTTTTTTTTAAATACAATACGTATCTATTTTTATGTAATTTTATTCTATATAATTTTTATAAATATCTACTCAAACTCGGCTTTATCTTTAATGTTATAATCATTGGGGTTATTTTATTCCTATGTTCAAAGAAAACTTTCTCCTTGTGGGTTGACAGTCTGCGGTTGTAATTAGTTATAACTAATTAGTAAATACCCAGGTCTAAATTATCCCAGAGAAGTTGATAACTATGAACACGAAATTTAAACTTTCATTACTAGATATCATCTAGTTAACTTTTATAATTCGTATTTAATAAACTTGCGACATTTATGCTTTGGCATCAACTCTAGTGATCATGTTAAATTAAAATAGTTAAATATTATATTTGAACATGTACAGTATTAGTAAATAATAAATTTAATCATACTTAACAAAACATTAAACAGTTGTCAATATTTTGTAGGGCCCACTTGAACTGTACTCGTTTATTTTATAGTTTTTAATAGGTTTAAAAGTTTACGTAGCAAAAATAAAGAACAATAAAGATTTCAAACATGAAAAAAAGCATATTCTATTTTTACCAAACTATATAACTTTGAAAATTTAACGAAAACGTTATGAATTAAGGAATCCTTGAAAAATATTTTGTAGGAGTATTATATGAGTATGTATATAAATAATGTCATTTTTAGTATTTTCATGTCTTTGATAGGCGTTTTAGTTGCATTTGGTGAGAATGAAAAATGATTCCGTTTAATAACTTGTGTTAATATTTTTAGTTTTAAAACAATAGAGGTAACCCTTTTGTTGTCAGTTGTAGAGTGTCTTTTGAAATTTGAGGATCACTTAAGAGACCTTGTTGAAGTACTGTAAAAGCGTCCATGTCATTTACACACTATTAATGTTTGTGATAAACGGGACTGTTTAATGTTTTTATGGAAAATAAAGCGGTCTAAGGTTATCAGATCAATATGTGCAGCTAGAATACATTTAAATAGCAACGCATATTTGGATATCGTTAATGGGTAACTTAGATGTGAACCTCACTTAATGCACAAGGCGGTGGATATTTTAGTAGATAGTAAGTCTGTATTATGGACGAGAGAGCCGCTTTTGAAAATCAAAATGATGACTGCCCATTCTTTCTCATGGTACGTTAAGGAAACCAATCGATTTGTACAATGAACACCAACGATGACTATCATTGTACACGGGCAGCACGGTTCAATAGATCGGTTCAGTTGGAGCAGTTCCCACGTTTAAATAACGCCGCTACGGTGCTGCCGATTTTGTGTAAATAAATACTACAGGCGTCAATCATAGTCTTTTCTTGTGTGATATGCGTGTGCATGTGTTTTCTGTCATTGTATCGCCACCGAAAACCCATCAGTCGATTCACAACGACGGGAAACACGATAGTACAATATTATGGTAAAATCTCTTTTATCAGCGTCGAATAATAGATACCGTACGATATGGTCGGTACAGTATTGTTTACACCGTAACGGCGAGTGGTAACTTCTTTGGTTTTGGAGGTGAAAGCTTAAATTGTGGTCAATGAATGAACAGGAAGCGAATGAACGAAAACAATTATCGTTAGGAAAAACACTCGAAATACTATAGTGTAAGTAAAAAATATGTTTAAGTAAATCTATTATTAGAAAACGTGTAATTATAAAAAAAATAATAATTTTAACGCGGTTTTAGAATTGCGTTATTGCCAAGTGCTACTTAAAATCAGTATGGTAAAAATTTAGTTCGTGTACACATTGTAGCGTGTAAACATTTACAGGGAATAATAAATGTAAACTTTGTTTAATAGTTGATGGCTAATAGTATTTCTATAGGAAGTTTGCCTGTCTCTATGATGATTGATCAACCTTAAGTGTCTAACGCGTTCAATCCCTGGGGTGTCGTTTGCAAAAGCATTCTTGTCCAAAGATTCCCGACAGAAAGGGGAATTTTTTACCGTTGGGACAATGCCCGGATATATACAGGATCAAAATCATGTGGGCAAATGGCGTGGTCAGTAACGAAAGATAAAAAGAATTTCAGCGAAACGGAAAGAGAATAAAATATTTTATTGAAAGAATCGGAAAGAAAAATAACATATACGTGAGCACCATTATATTTTTTTAATCATTAAAAACGCATATATGTTAATATATCATGTTTTTTTATTATTTTTTGTTAATGATTTATTTTTGCCTTACATCACATATATTAGCAGATTGTAGCTCACTTTTTTGTAATGTAAAAAAGAAAATCATGTAATAGAATTTTTTTTTTTTAAGACACCCGAACGCTATTCTTTTAGCGAGTCAAATTAATTATATACGTTGGATTAGTTTATCCAATATTAACTTTTTATTATAGAGCACTAGCAATTTTACTCATACAGTAAACCGAATAATTTATTCCGAGTATGTTTTAAAAGAAAATCTATACATTCTCAGGCATTTCATTAAATTTTTAAGCTATTCATACTTCTGAACTTTGTTCAACATTCTTAAAATGTTATCGCACACTCGGGTGATCTTTGAAAAAAAAATAAATGTACTGTCCAATTGTTAGCAGCACGTTCTAGAGAATAATTATTTTCTATAGCCAAATCTTCAAGTATCCTAAAGGGGTGAGTGTGTTTATTATTAGTCGTATAGTTTTTTCATGACATTTGAAAGGAGACAACTGAACATTAAATCTAAAGCGTAAGTATTAAGTCCCTTTGGGCAATTTTCGTCACGTTCAATTTTTCTTTGCCTTTGTTCGATATACACTTTAAATTTAATTCAACACGAGTACAAGCACCGTGTACAATGAACAAGGTAGTGTAAAAGGTGATCGTGAAGCAGTGGCCTAGTAGAATAGAGTGAAAAACCCGTGGAAAATAAATTAAATCGAGCGATGGGCCGATAATTGAACGATTTCCTCTATTACAGGCGTGAGAAGAGAAGAAGAACCTTTGTGTCGCGCCCCCGCCGTTATTATTGTGTAACGAACCTCCTATACAAGACTCCGGAGAATCACAACTCCCACACATTAAAACAATAGTCTACTTTCTAATCTTTTTCTATCACTTAATTCAATCCAACATTATTTATGTATATGCTTGTTGTGTTTGAATTTCCTCTATTCTTTCTTATTTGTAGACAAAATATATTTTATTTTCAAATTATATCAACTATGATCTATCTACTAAAATACAATAATCAAAAATATCACTACTGACACTAATCTTATTATTCTTTTTCATTAGCCAAACCCGTTATTTTTAAAAATGTAAACAATTTAACAATAATTATTTATAAAAATATTGATGTATGATTTCGAAATATAAAATATAAAAAGCTTTTTATAATTGAATATAATTCAAGATTTAAGTACTTATAAAAAAATATGTAATATATTTAACTTTAAATATATTTGAGTAAATCACTTTTGATCATGCTTAAAAAAGAAACGAAAATTGAAATTCATGAAATGTATAACCTTATCATCTTTTTTACTATTGATTTTATATAGTTACCAAGGTACATATAGTGTAGGTTTATAATATAAATGCATTCAAACATTAATAAATATTCAAAGTGTTTCGAAATTTATTCATAATATTACAGCTTATAACATGTGCACATGTAAGTGCGTGCACTAAATAAACGATCCTAAAACGATAAAATGTCATTTTTCGAGACACATGCAAAGTTTCCTGGGGGCGTAGAGAATCAAGTACATTTTAATCAAATACCAAATACGCTTTTAAACGTATATTATATTATTCTGATGATATCGGATTTCCACACCTATGTAAGTAATATTATTTGTAAGTAAACTATTTTCTTATGGACCCAATATTTTTTTCTCAAATGTCTTAGATAAATATTTTTTTTATTATTTATTACGAAAGGCTTACCTGTTTCCAATAGTCATAGGTTCCGTAACAAAAACAAAATCGTCTGTAAAAAATAGAGATATTCACAAAAATTAAAAAAATATAATAAAACAGATATAGAAATAAATAATTTTTAAGACCATTTTACCAACTTTAATCAAATAATAGTTTTATTCCAAAATAAATAGGACACTCAAGACGAAATTAATAACCAGTTGCAATTTAAACTAAAAAGTTAATTTTAGGTAAAATAATGAACAATTCTTAGTGTATGCCGATTTATTTACCCTGACAAGTCCTGAATATTCTATTATTAATAGCTTCTTTTTGTAAAAAAACTATTGATCAAAATATACAAAATGTATCTTTTAAACTTTAGCTTGGAAACGAAGCTGAGTGGGTATTGGTTTTACCATGATTTGCGTTTTTTTATGTCTGTTCATGAAAAATCTCAGCTGTCATTGGACCTATTTTAATAGTTAATATGTCAAAAGAACTTCATTTTAATCTAGTTGAACCTATCGTCGCTGAAAAATGGAAAAAATCCTCTAAATTTTATAGGTTCAGAAAAATATCTCAAAATTACAATACAGTATAAAATGACATTTTTCAAACTGTTTTTTAGTATTTATATATTTCTATACCGTTTTTTAATATTGATCCGAATGAAATGTTAATATGATATAAAAGAGATAATGAGCTTTCTTTTGGTATGCTCTTTGTGTATATTCAACAAAAAACCTTAGTATAGAAAGAGTATGAAAAAGACCTCCCACACATGTAAAACATTTTTCTCAGCTCTATTTCTGAAAAAGTTCCACAAAGCATATTTTTACCTAGCAATTACAGATTTACAAATCTTTTTAAAATTTATAAGATTTATTTCGAAACGTTTTTTTATGATAGTAACGTAAATTACAGTCAGATATCATCTGTACTAGTCCTAGCTATGCCGAAAACCCACTGAGCAGGTTTTTTTTATCTTATTAATAGTCAAATAACTGTCACACTTTTATATTACAATTTACTATACTTGTATTATTTTACTTTGAATTAGATGAAAATGTTTACTATCTAATAATATTAAGTTGAAAGCAAAATGCATGTAAGATATAAAAACCGTTATAATTTTTATAAATGAACGAAAAATGTGAGATGAATTTCATCCGTAAGATTTAACACATCTTACTATTAAATTTTTCTATAACTATACTACCTAATTTAAAGTCTTTTCTTCGATATACTCAACAGCGCAACACATGCAATTAATTTTTTCCATTCTATAATATTAATGTTGCGAAGAACTAACCATTCGTCCCGGAGTATCAATGGTTAAAAAACCTCACTTTTGAGGAAGTCCACTATGGCCCATAATGGGCTTAAAAGAAATCGATAAACAAAATTATAATACTAATATAAATGGCTGTCATTTATGTATACTATGCTTCATGTATAGTATGTTTAACAATTCATCTAAATTACTTCGCTAAGAAGTTCTGTATAACTGAAGCGATGAAGTTTGTAAATGTTGATTATATCATTCAAAGGCCACAAACTTATACGACAATATACTATAAAGACGAAAAGGTTGAATATAAAACCGTAACTAAATGCAAAACAAAAAGTGATCTGGCGGCTTTTGCTTTAGGTTACATATCTATTTGTCAAAATAAAAATTCAGATTAATATAAATTTCTTTGTTTCAATTTTAAGAGCTAATGCATGTTTAATTTCGGAAAGGTACAAACATATTTCTTGTTTAAATGTTTTCAGAAGCCAACATAGATTTCAGACAAAATATAAGTCGTCAACTGATGTAATATATCAATATATCGTTTTTTCTATAATAATATTATAGCAAAAACGATTACTACAGGTGGTTAACTTAAAGATATTATTTTTTATTTATTCGGATTGAATAAAAGATATCGATTCCGATACAGATAAACTCGGGAATACGTTTCGCGTGTTTCCATGAAAAGATATAAAACAAAAAACAGTATACCTTTCTACAATAACATTTTATCTGCAATAAGCTTTTGGAGGCCAATAAAAATGTATAATCGATCACAGAGAATTGAAACCAATATAAAATAAAAACATTATTTCCGAAAAAATCTCAAATGTCCTTTTGTTGTCTAAATCAATCAACGTTCAGTTTATGTCAAGCAAAAACTAATCCTTAACTTGAAATAATATAACGGTTTGTGATAATTAATATTTTTAAGTGTAAATATTATTAATATTTTAATTTTGAATGATATATTTATAATTGCTGTTAAACCCCATAAATCGTTCATAATTCTTGCAACGACGGTCTTCAAATTTATTAATATGAAGACCCGTTGAAGATTCTTTGGACATTTGATATTTAAAAACTCAGAAATCGTTAGTTGGACGATTTTCAGTAAATCAATTCGAGTTAAGACTACTGCATTAGAGAATATTAATGTGTCATAAAAGCTCATATTGCTTCTTTTTTTAATATTAAACACCACATGTATTTTGTTGCCAAATGTAATGCAGAGAGTGTGTAAAGAACATTCGGCCGACGGCATCGAGAAAAACTTAATTATTTAGGTTAACTGTTTGTTGGCAAGAACTCGATTGTACTTGCTGATATTTATTTATAAAATGGCAGTTAAAACGTAAACGGAGAATTCGACGAAATTAATCCAGTGTTGAGAATTAAAAGCCAGGGACAATTCCCAGTCGAAATACAAAAGGATAAATCGGGTAGCAGGCACGTGTAGTTCCGATGCGCATAACTTTTTCCCTTCTACACCACCTTGTTGTTCAACAACACCACAAAGTTCCGATCATACTTATTTGTGTTTATGTATTGGATATACTTATATATGCTCTGTGAAACGTTCACTGCGTCGCGATATGCAAACTTTATGGGTTTGTCCTGTTGGAGTGCGCTACTAGCGTTTGGCAGTACGCCCCCGGACTGTACTACATTGTCACAAAAAAAAAAAAATAATAAATAAAAATGAACTTTCCGTACATACACATTAATTGAAATAAGAAAAATTCAATAATATATGTTCACGCACACGTATGAATGTAAAATTGTTCGACTGGAAACCCGGAAATTCGGTCATGGCCATTTCCTCCCGCATGTTTATTATCAAAGAAAACCCAAGAAGGCTTCTTAACTCCACGCAAATCCTAGTGACTGTTTAGATTATTGACCGCTTTATTTACAATAACGTGCTATATCATAGTAGTGGCGCATTCGTTATGATTTTCCACTCAAACTACTCAACATTATCATACTCGAGTATAGAAGAGCTTTGCCCTTTACTCGTCAATGGCCTCTTTGTAAAAGTAACCACTCGACAGTATATTTACATGATAATATTGTATACATAATGTATAGTAGAACGTTATGATTCAACCAAATACATATAATTGAATGCCGTCAGCTTATTATAAAAGGCGCAATTCTGCACACAGTACTTTTCAACATTTTTTCGTACGTTTTTACAACTCAACAACACTTGAATAACAAATACCATTTATATTCAAATTATACTATTTTTCAATTATTATTTTCCAAAAAATTCAGCGCTTTAACTGCCAATAGATTTCGACAAAATTCTATTAATAGTATCGTTAAATATTCCAATTGACATTGAAGCTATTAATGTATTAACCACTCCGAGTGAACGCAAAACAATTCTGATCAATGAAAACTTTGATACCGAGTGATTGAAATTTAACAATATACATTTTCTAATTATATTAAAAGTGCTTTCAAAATATCATAAAGGTATGACTAAAGTTCAGACACTAAGCATTAGTCCTAATTTATGTGACAATACAAATAATGAGAATTTGCACAAATGTACTTATCTCGTTACAGGGTAAATAATATTTAATACTTCAATTCTGTGCTGGATAGATTTTATAATACGATTAAACAGTTTTCCCACTAGACTTGCACCGTTTATTTATTTCCTTTGGAACGTTTGACGACAAAATAATAAATATCGTATACGCCTCCGCGCCTTGTCTTCGACGGACTCCGTTTTAATATTGCCCAATATTTTACAGTCAGTCGTTTAATTTTTCATCACAACAGTTGATTTAATATTACCGTACGTTTCAAGCGTTGCGGAAATAATGTTTCTATTATGTTTTTTGATTTTCGCATATTAATCGCGTTGCCCGTAAAAATATGGTCCGAAATTTCGGACAAAGCGCAGAAAATATTTGTCTCTGAGAGAGTACATGATATCACAAAGTGACTATACAAAATCTATAGGCGTGACATAATTTGCATAATAATGTTAAAGAGCGTAAACACTATTGTTTTGGATAAGTAAAATATTGTAGGTTGACTGCCGAAGTATAAAAGGTAATGTTGTGTAGATTGATTTCATTAGGGTTACAAGGACGAGATTGTGTCTTTTTATTCTTATGTATTAATATTCAAACTTTTATAAAAGTAATCATTATACGGGAAAATAATTATTGACAAATAAGTTTAAGTTCTATTGTTTTTTTACAATGAAAACAACAACTTGGTCGAGACTTTTAAAATAAATGAAATTACTTTATGTTTTGCTCCGAGTAAAAAATATTTCAGGGAAAGATATTACCACTTAGAATTGCTTTCTACGAAACGCTGTTTCATAAAACGAGTAAATTAAATTTTAAATACAAATTCGAAAAACTCGATTTTGTGAACAATATTGTATTGTCAAGTCATATTAATAAATGCGTATATTAAATTGTTTAAAAAGTTGACAATTAAATTGTTCTTGTCAGTCAACGTCGGCTGACTGACCCTGCTTTTTAAGTAATATATTCAGTTCGAGAGCGGTTTTGAGTGACATCTGTCATACGCGAAATAACATTACGAAAACGTGACAATAAACATTATTATTAGGCCCCGGTAATATTTTCGATTGATGCAATAGTTGTAGTGATGTCAGAAGACGATAGACTTTTGATTACCCATATTCCTACTTGTGTACCTAAAATATTTTCTATGATGTTTGGCTGTGAATAATACAGGCCTGACTGGGCTATTACACTTTGTTGCCGACTTATAATTCTGTCGGTGCACGGCACCGCCCGGGCGGTTTTTGGCGAAAGAGGGCGACAACCCCGGCAACGTTCGGCGGCAGCGGCACCCGTCGGTCGGCGGCGGCGGTAACGGCCCGGTCGATATCGTTCCATGCCGTTCTTCTGTACACATGCATTACGTATAATCGTATCCACTTTCTTTTCGGCAGATAAACTTTTCCTCATTCCTCGTTGCTGCCAACGAATAGAGCTCCCGAAAAAATACTAAGTAAATATACTTTTCCGTGTAGTAAGCTTTATACATTTGTTTAGGTTCCAATAGATTTTGTCCACTATATTTTGTCTGTGTATTGTTAAATAAACGATAAAATCCAGATTAAATATATAATAGATGCACACTAGAATTTCCTAGATTGCATAAAAATGTAACATCCATTCAATTTCTTCTGACTTAAATCATTTATTTCCGTGGAAATGGCCAAGTAATTTTTATACTTTTTAAAATTACACGTGTCAGACATAGTTTTAATTCGTCGTACTGCGTAATTACTATTATTATTTTTTAGTATTAAATCTGTAGCGCGACGACAGATTTCGGTACTTTCTTGTCAACCGAATTCGTCGAATTTTAAAACCCCGAAACCAACCCTTTTGGTCATTAATGCATCACATTATTCGGCAACTAAAGGGTCACATGCAGCCCAAATATGAATGGATATGTATAATAATATCATTGTTGGTGAACAATGTTTATACACACAGTTTCTCCACAGCTTCCACTCCATTCTGCATACGATCCAAATTAAATATGTATACATAGCCGCCACCATGTTACACTTGGGGTACACATAAACCCTCTTCTTTTTGAACCCAGATGTATCGTGGTACACGCATACCGAGTAATGTCATCATAGCCATGCCCCGGGGTGTCGTTTAATTGTAAACCTTTATGTACACTTCCCTGTCGGGCCACGCGTATATGTGTGTGTTTATTCACTGTTTCGTTGGCACCCCACAACACACACGTGTCTAGACTAATTGATCGGGTTTGACCAGGTAACGGCTAATTGAGTTTACGCCTCCCACGATGTATCAAAGCTTAATAATATTCACCCTATTGTTAAAATAAGCTACTGGGTACACCCACGGCGATACATCGCGTGCTCGACCAATGATCAATGTTCGGTTGCATAAGAATACAAATTTAATTCACAAGCATTGATATTAACCCTGAAATAAAATATATTTGTAGCGTCGTAACCTAATACAGCCCAATGGCTGCCACTGAAATTTATTGGTATAATGTAAATTTTAGTAATCATGAGAAATTAAATAATAACATTTTGAGCACGAATTCGTTTTGGAAAAAATAATTAAGTGGAAAGATATTAAAAGACAAATATTATCTTAAAGGTATTCTAACTGAATCGGTTTGAATTAAATTATTAAAAATGTTTTGTGTCTATTGTATTTATACATTTTTCTGGTTTGACATGATTAGATAATAATTTATTGTAAACATCCACCAATAACTACATCATTTATAGATTCATTGTGGCGTAATTTTTTAAATAAAGAGAAAATTACACTACGTAATTATTATAACGTCTATAGCTGATAATTAATTATAGTGCGCCAACAACCAATTAAATAAAACGAATCGTGTTATAGTTAATTGATTTCTATGAGTTTATAAGCCTGGCTTCTAAATCAACATAATAATTGATTATGGAGGATATTATATTTCTAATAATATACTAGCCTAATTAAGCATAAACATAAAAATATATATAACTGCATCGTTATGATTAAAGACTAGAAAAAATATCGTATCATATACAATTTTTGGTAACTGATAATTGTTATAATAAAAATTGATCACTTGTGGCTAGTTAATTAAGTAAAATTAAAACTATATTAAAAATATTATTAATTTAAAAAAACTAAAAAATATTAAAAATATTAAACTCAAAAGCCACAAAAAAATTAATGAAAAGTCGCGGATACGTATTTCGGAAACAATGTTACCATTATCAACGCTAAACACATACTGACAC
>NW_026099575.1:5509245-5547361 GCF_025091365.1 Daktulosphaira vitifoliae
TGTCAGTATGTGTTTAGCGTTGATAATGGTAACATTGTTTCCAAAATACGTATCCGCGACTTTTCATTAATTTTTTTGTGGCTTTTGAGTTTAATATTTTTAATATTTTTTAGTTTTTTTAAATTAATAATATTTTTAATATAGTTTTAATTTTACTTAATTAACTAGCCACAAGTGATCAATTTTTATTATATATATTATGTTATGATAGTAGTTACTATCAATATCATGGTTGTAACGGGAAAACAGGGTTTGATTCCGGGGAGGGAGCCTGAAAAACGGCTACCACATCCAAGGAAAGCAGCAGGTGCGTAAATTATCCACTCTCGGAACGTGGAGATAGTGACAAAAAATGACGATACGGGAATCATCTTTTGTAATCGGAATGAATACACTCTATATCTCTTAATGAGAATAAAGCGTATTAATATATATTTTTAATAGTAATTAGAATATATACATGTAAAGCGACTTAAGTACGTAAACGTATCACGCACAAGGTATAGCTGTGTTTTGTGAGCGGGCGGGGCACGGGGGAATGTTATAAGCGAGGCATATGTGGCGGCTGTAGGAATATATATATATATACAAACAAACTATTATTAATAATATTATTGTATTACATATTTATAGAAAGGCGACATAAGCACATAAACGTATCATGAACTAGGTATAGCCTTGGTTTGTGGTCGGGGGGAACGTTACACCTTAGGTAAAAACGGCGTCAGCGGCGGTAGGAATATATAAATATATATATTTGGTCAGTCAAAATAAAAATTTGTTTATGTATATAATTGAAAATAAAATTTTACAGGAAAATATTGTTGTTCGTGAGTGGTGAGCGGGGTGGGGTGAATGCGTTACGACAATAGCATTTTACCCAATTTACTGGGTATTTGTAACTAGAATCTATTTAGTATAGAATATTAACATTGTTTCCGAAATACGTATCCGCGACTTTTCATTAATTTTTTTGTGGCTTTTGAGTTTAATATTTTTAATATTTTTTAGTTTTTTTAAATTAATAATATTTTTAATATAGTTTTAATTTTACTTGATAATTGTTGATTGTATAAATAGTAAAAAACAAATGTTAAAAATAGATCAACGAATTTAAATGTAAATTTTTGTTTGGGCTGAATTTTATAATAGTAAAACTTAAAATATTTATGTTTAAAAGGTTATAGTTTGATTAAAATAATATTCTATTTATAAATGGAATATACATCTAGTATATCGCTGAAAAGTCAATATTCTATTAAACTATGACAAATGATTTTATTCATCAAAAATTATATTAGTATTATCGAAAAACCATTAATTATATGATGGAAATTTTCTATCGAATTGATGCCAACAATTTAATATAGTTTTCCATCCCATTTGCGTTTTTTCATTTACTACAGCTTTGTTGTAAATTCTTTATACCTATAATGCATTAAAATATGCGAATAACAATTATATAATATCATTTGAAGAAGCTTAACGCTAAGTGAAACCACATTCTTTTTAGTAGAGTAATGGATGTATTAATGGACTAGAGAGGTATTCCATCTTTTTTAAACAGACTGAAAAAACCATTATTACAACATTTTGTTCACTAAAAGTGTAATAAACGGTAAATCATAATTATGAAGTATATAGAGTTAATAATCGAGTCTACAACACTTGACGGCAGTTTATTAAATGCAATTTCTCACGGCCTATGTGTTTTAATGAGAAAATTAATCACGTTAACGTTTTATACACACTAAAGTGCTTTCTCGGTTAAGTATATAGACTTATTAGCTAAATTATTTAGCAAATTTACTTATACATCCATTTTTTAATGTTAATTATGCAATTTTTGTTTTTATGCTAACGTAAGTACACAACTGGAAACCAACAATACATTTATTTTAACGTCGTCAAATCTCTTGAGAATTATTAAGGACAATGAATGAAAAAATAAATACATCCGGTAATATTTACTTCATCGATAAATATTGTAATTCATTCATTATTTATTATTTTTATAAGCGCAAAATCGTTGGTCATCATAACAGTCGTATACGTGATCTCGTTTTTTTTTTATAAGAACAAAAAGAAAGAAAAACGTGGCCGACGCTTTTAACGTTTTTCGGTGCAGTAATATTTCGTGAGGTCAGTGGCTTCAACAAGAATTAGATTTCTCCTTCTCTCTATTTTCTTTCTTGCATTGTCTAACTGAAATTACACTGTTTTATTATCACTGTACTATCGCGCCGACAAATGGTGATCATTATCAACGTTACTAAACAGCCTAGAAAAAAATAATGAAATAATTGCTGAAACCCGCTACTCAGTAGGAAGAAATGATTACAAAAACGTTGTCAATACAGTGATATTTATAAGTGCACAATTCATTCTGAACTAGGATAATATTCCGTCATGATACACAAAAAAACATATTAGTTTTCAGTTTCAGACTACACATTCGCTTCGTCGATTAAGGCCGAACGAATTGAAACATCTCCCAAGTGAAACGTTCAGCAGCTATAATAATTACCATCTTAAATTTCATAACGGTTTCGAGTCCCTTGCTCAACGTTAGAAATCATAAATTAATCGTTTCGATATTATTTACTGAATGCATTAGAAAATAATTTTAAACTCTTGTCTTTTGCATCATTTTCAATGCCGTCTATAATTCATTTTAAGGAAAGAACAAAATATTTTGGTCAAAGGAGAACATGAAAACGTGGGAGAAGATTAGTGAGGAAAGTAAAGAAAAATGACGTTTGAATGATTGTCGAGCTCAAAGCATCATAGAATACTAGTACATTTTGTATTGTACTTTTCCCGCTGTTGTATTCACTATTATAGTGGTTAAATAACATCCGGTGGTTTTGTTATATAGGGGAAACTATATAATATTTGTAAGTAAAAATAAATCAAAATAATCTTCGTGCGATACATGAACGTATTATGCCGTTACCGACTTTAATCCAGTCATCTAAAGGGGTAATCGTCTCGATATTATAATAACATTACACCGACACTCTTGTCTGTATAAATTTATGACTAAAGTATACGCGGTAAGCTGAAGGAGCGAGAAAAAGCTTTTGAAATATCGAATTAACGTTGTTGCCGCTTTTGCAAAAGATGTTTACGCTATGACGACAAATGCAAAGTAGTTGAACGTGACTTTATGGAATAAACGCACGTGAAAAAAACCAATAACATTGTGAAGCTATACGATTTTTACGCAGTCTCCGCTTTATTTACATCAACATTTTTAACATTATATCTATAATCAAAATTCCTTAAAAAAATAAATTATTTTGTTAGGTCTCATTATAAAAATGGTCTTTATTGTAAAGAGTAAGAGTCCTGAGTAGATACTTATGTAGTTCTCTTTACTTACAATAAGATTACTATCAGAGAGTAATATTTTAATTTTTCTTTCTTTGTAAAGTGACTGCCTTTTTATGCGGCATTTTCTGACGTATTTGGTTTAAACCTGGACGAAAAATGGATAAATAACGTTCACAGGTGTTGGGCAATAAAAAAGCATTCCATTCATTTGTGCTGGGTCACGCCTACCTTTCAAAAATGAATTTTATTCTCATTCCAACCTCTTTAATACGCATTTAATTTATTAGTTTTATTCTTTACATTTTTGAAAACTAACAGAGCAAACAAATGTTCTGAGAGGGTTGTGTAATTTGTGAATTGACCGACGGCGGCTTCTTTGATCTTGCGCATCGAATCTCATCGACGAAGGATTCCAGAAAGTAGTGTGATAATATATATATATATATATATTAATAATAATATATTAGAGTCTTATATTAACATTTAACCATGTACCGCACGTAAGGACCAGATATCTCACGGTATGTCGGGTTTTTTTTATTCCATCCCATTTTTGATTAGGCAGAATGATATTAACTTTTCATCAGGACATACTTACTAAGTAAAACATAAACTGGAAAAATTCATTTATGGAATATTAGTTTTTATTTAAAAAACTAGGCCTAAAACTGAAGTAGTGCAACCAATATATACGAATTAATTTCGAATTTAAAATAGGCTTATGAGTTTAAATTACAAACACGTTAAAAAAAACTAGTGCAGTCAATAATACTTAAATATTATGATAATTACATTTTATTATTAATTGATTCTCCTGATGTATTGGAAGATTTACCAATATTTCGGTTTTTGGTTAATTATAATAAGTTTTCATCATTAACTTAATACAAATATTTGTAAAAACTAACAGATAATTTTATAATATAATCCTTTTTTAATAAATTTTAACCTTGTCAGTTAAAAATTATATACTATTAATCTTAGATTTCTTGTGTTAATAAACCACAGATTATCCGTAAAACGCACACCAGATCTAGTCAATAACTTTAACTTTGAATGGTACCAAGTCGGATACCGGCACATCTTTTTGATGTGTAATGCAACAAGATATCAAGGTAATGCATCTTTTGGGTCCTAACTGATTCTTCGTATCCATTGAAAATACAAAGCCCACCCACGATTGTTTTATGATAACTTTTTAAGTTTTTCTTCCCCAGATCGTTAGACCGGAACGTAATTTTAAAATCTTTATGATTTCACAAACATATACACATAACACCCACGAATTTATGCCACAGGTGTTATTGATACATTGAAGTGTTCATACAAACACTATATAATACCCATATACTTAGTTGAGACGTCATAGGGTACAATAAAACCTATCCCAAAGTTTTACGATATGATTATAAATAGAATATTACTACATGTATCGGTATGGTCCACCCATAAAAAAGAGAAAGAAAACAGAAAAATTATTAATTTTTGTAATTTTATTCCGTTTGAAATTAAATGGTATCTTATTAATTGGTACTTGATCAAACTCAAATACCCAAGATGTACCTAAAAGTCTTTGTTTATCTAATATAATGTATAATATTAAAAAGCTTTGTATTGTACATTCTGATGCATTATTCATTTAAATAGAAAATCAGTATGTATGTGTTCACTAAACCATATCGTCAAATTACCAAGTTCTTTAGCCAACATCATTGGAGGCTTGATATATAAAATGCGATGAAAATACAAACGAAAGCCTACATAACCTTATCATTAACAGAAGCCCGCGGCTAACTTAACAAATGATTAATCGCTAAGAATGAATTGATTTACCGTTGTAATTATATTCAAGTATTGTATAATTTCAAATATTTTATTGTGTAATCGTGTATAAAATATAGTGATAGAGAAAGAACTAAAACAATCTTTGTCGAAAAAACTTCTAATTTATGTTGAAAGGATACATATATTTTTCTAAACAATAACGAGTTTTAAAATCATATTTTAATGCCACGTAATTATACATCATTAAAAATCATATTATTTATATTCATTTATTCGTTCAAGTTCATAAGACCACATCAGTAGAGTGAAAGTCGTAAATTTCAAACAATATTTCAGGAAAAATATTAACTTTATGTTTATTTGGTTATTATTAAATTTTAACACGAATTATTACAATTGATTAATTTTTATAGGTTAAATCGTTATTTTAACTGAAAATTACTGAAGAAATTTTTAACACCTAGTTCCCTGATAATCTCTGAAGCATTTAACTCCAAAATATCTATATGTTGTCAGACCATTAAATTCTAGATGAAAACAACATTGTTACCCTCAACACGCGTCATGTGCTATCATTGTAAACGATCGTTTAGTGAATCACAAAACTTTTGTAGGATTTTCCGTCCCAAATTACTTCAAAGTTGTCATATAATTATTAGCTAAATTTTTAAACCTATAAAAAGTATTTCACGTATACTAAAGTAGCTTCCTATTTAATTATAATAAAAGTTATATTTCATTATTCATGATCTCATAGTTTTAAAGGATAATGCAAAATCTTTTGATATAATAATTTTCAGAATATACTAAATTTTTATATGATAATTTATTTGACGTCAGATGTCTTTTCATAAATATGTTATTGTAGATTTATTCACATTCAACAGCATTTTATAAAGATTGACTAAAATATGTCGATGTTAATCAAATAAAATTTTTACTGGTATTTGTTTTTTTAACATGTCTACACACATAGTGTTCTTCATACAAATTTATTTTAATAATATCATAATATAATTGACTGAATATTGTTAAGTTCCTAAACTTTAATTGTAGGAATTTTTTGTTGAATAAGCACTTCAATAATTATTTCTCTGTTGTTGTTGTACAGTTTGAATTATATTTTCTAAAACATTTTACTTTATTTAATGATCAAGCGATAGCTAACGATGGAAATATTCGGTAAAATTTAATTTTTATGGGGTAAGGAATGATTAGGAACTATAGGTGTCAACATAAATTGTATTTACAGACCCGCTTCTCAATCGGCAACAATTATTAAGCCATTGCCAACCTTCGAGTCCAAAAATAGTTGCTCATCAAAGAAAATACTCAGTTATGAAACGTAAGGATCCAAAACCACTGTCGTCGTCACTTCCGGTGTTCTTCCGCATTCTGCAATAAAACTTGTGCTTAAATTCCGTTGTAAGTAGCTCATAAATTTCTATCTTACACAATGACATAACCATTCCTCCTCCTACGGCGCCAAAGGAGCCATACTACCCAATAATATACACCCGATCCCCACTATGACCCAGCGGGAGTTTTCCCCCTTTATGACCACGCTTTTATTACACAGCCACCCTAAATAAATCCACTCAGTTGACCAAACGATAACGATAATTCTGACAAAAACAACCCGACGGGTGACATTCATATAGAAAATAAAAAAATCAAACTACTTAACTGCACAGACAGATAGTAGCACAAAGACTCGTAAATAGATAAATAAAAGCAAAGTTTTTTTGTATTCCTGTTCTACACCGACCTTTTTTTTAAATTGGTTTTTTGTTAAAAACTATCTAAAAGAGGTAAGCAATTATTCAGACTATGTTAAGGCTAACAATTTTTATCATAACTTATGTTATGTCAAAAAGTATAAAATATAAATAGTAATATTATATACACACTACAAAAAATGTAATGATAATAAAAATACTTTTTTTTTTTTGTAGATTAAGGATAGAAATTGTAGGATCATTGATCAGTTTAAAAAAAATTTTCACAGAATAACAACGCAAGAATAGTTAAAAAATCCTTAGTAAATTTTTTTCTGAACAATGAGGCAACACCAAGGCATTAAGAGGTTATACAATAACATTTTGTGGACATTTGCGACGACTACCCTATTTTTGTAATCGATTAGTAGTGTTCTAAAAAAACGCATGTCCAATGAACCGTTGTGATTAGACCATCGATACAAACACAGTTGTTCACTAATGTGTTGTCTAACACATTTAGTGGATAGGTCGGTGAACTTATTGCTGCAGTGCTGACAGGTGCTGCTGTCAATGACGCTGAGCGCCGCCATTTAGGTAACATTATTTAGATATGCTAGTAGAGAAATGCGGAAAACGTCAGTAACTATAAATTTGCAATCAGACGAGGTTTTTTGCGGTAATTGTCAAAACAATAACAATTTATTAGTATTCTGTTGAAACAATAATTTTCCCTTGATGTAATGTAACATTTGCGTTTTATAAAGAATTGTTGAGTGCGAAAATTGAAATATAACTTAAGATATTCCGGTTTAAATATTTAATATTGATAAATATTACATTAAGTTTAAATCTTATCAAAGTTATCAACTCGTAGTGTTTAAAATAGCAAAACATATCAACTTATCATTTATTTTCTTTTTCTTTTATAAACCTATTTCGATTAGGTCACCGTCTTAATCCGTAATAATATCCTAGATAGCATAAAAAAAAAAAATAACGTTATAAAACATTTTTATTAGATTAATATAATATTGTATGTTATAACAACATTAAACAAATATTATAATAATATAGATTTTTTTAATGCTATCTATATTAAAAGTTATACATTCTAATTATTTTTTTACCATTTTTATTTACGAATACTAGAATTTTAGCTGTAACATAATTGAGATAAAACACGATGTCACTTTGTGTTAAAAATTAGTATAATAGAATATGTTTCACTTGTTTTTTTATTATTTTCAAATGGTAATCATTCCATTCACAATATTATAAAGTGTGTCAATATAACAATATTTTTGTTAATGTTTGAAAAACAATACTATGGAAAATGTATGAAAAACACTACAAAACCTATAGAAAAGGATAGTTTTATTGATACATTTTGTCAATGACATCATTACAGATATATAGCAAGTTATTATTCAACAACCATGGTAGTGTTTTATTTACATAAGCCTTTGACAAATTGCTATGCGTCCTGTCTAGAAGCCTTACGGCCTAATAATTGACACGTATCGTGTAGTTAACATATTATTTGTAAAATACTCAACTGGGCCTACGCACGTTTCACCCTTACGCCAGTAATTATCTAAACCCAAGGTATTAGATGGATTTATGTGTCTCGTTAAAACTTTGTGAGGGATCCGGGAGCTTTGCTTATGATTAAGTCTGAATCACGAAGACTGCTCACCGCGTGGACATCACACACAAATAGGAAAATCAAATTCATTTGTTCTATGCTGATTATTGTTTATCGAAGAAAATACTCGATAACATATTCGATTAGTGTTAATTTCTGCTGAATTTTAGTACAAAAGTAATCAACAGAATGTTATACAATCAAAAATAACCAAGTTGATCGAGACAATTAAGTATCCGGAGGGAAAAACTAATTTGGATCATGTTTCCCGGTAACAAACATCCGTTGAAACAAATCCGAAAAGTTATTTGCATATGTTGCTTAAAGTAATAATTAAAAATATCTACTCGACAGAAGTGTTATAATTATTATATACGTATTATGAAAGCAATTTTTCAAAGTACAATGTCCTTTGGTTTTTTTTTTTTTTTGTACTAAGGTTACTAAAGATCAATAATGAAATGTGTCCTACAACTGTGATGGTGACAAAACGGTTTTCTACTTGTTTATAAAACACCATTATAATCTGTGTTCAATAGGCTTTTAAATCAGAGAATATTGTTGGCGAGTTTAGATCACTGATAAAACTAAATTATATAGTTTCCAATTTTGATTGAAGACATATATAGTTGTTACTTTGTTACTATAAATCAAGTTTGTTTTGAAGATAAGTAATTTGCAAGTAACAGACGGAGACTGCAATCACAGTGTCATCTACACCTAACACCTTAGTAGCACACACATTATACTCACAATAGTTTTCCCTATTCGGAAACTTCATGTCTGCAGTAATATCATTATTGCTGTTCGGCATCCGTGACCTCGATTTCAACGTCAGAAGAGTCCTGAGAACGACACACATAAATTCACAGTTTTTACCGCCAAATAGTTTTGTACCTTTGACAGTCAGCGAAAAGTATGAATGCTATTCGTTGTTTTTCAGTGTGTAATGAATTTATATTTTTAAGTCGTCATAGTAGTAAACATAGTTTCTGCTTTGTGACATCTTCTACTACTATTAACGGCTATGATGTTTAATATTAAACTCTGCACAATCAGATTGAATAAAATATGCATTATAACTGCATTTCGTTAGTTTTAGTGTATTTTGGAATATTCAAAGAGATTTTATCGAACGGATGGCTAGGCAAATTCAATTGAAACGGTTCGGTTGCCCCGAATAAATAATTATACAGTTACGATAATATTTAGGACCTCTAAAGGAAAAAAAATGCTCCTTTGTCATCCAATCGACCGGTGGGTATTTGATGGCATCGCTGAATAATATTGTTGTTGTTATTATTATGTTACACCCCGCAAAACAGGTACCTAAGTTGTGTGTATAATAATACATTTTGTAGTTGATTTTATACTGTTATGGACGCGGCATAATGCAACATAGTAAGTACGGTTAAATAACAACATCATTTTTATTATTTAACTATCCTGCACAATTGTACGTATTTTTCTCACCCCTGCCACTTTTTCCCACCTTTTGTTTAGGAAATGTAATCAAGAGGGACGTCGACAGTTGTCCCCCAAAATCGCGGAACATGGAATGATTGACGAACAATGAAAAATCATCGGGTATTTTGTTAACGTCAAAAGAATCACTTGCGACGGAGGAGATCATTTATTACTATACCGCAAAGGGAGCGCGCAAACATGGCTCTCGTTCAGTAAAAACCTATTATTGGTGTGCTAATGTTTCATTACGTACTGGACCATTAAAGACGCGCGGTAACCGCTTTGACGAGAGTAATGCTCAATAATTTCAACGAGTATCTTTAACCGCTCCTGTCATACCGTATTGCTATAGTACAAGCAACAAAAAATACACACCTATGTCATTTTCATTCTCATTTCAAAAAAAACCTCAAAAATGTCCTTACAGTTTAAAAAATATACATACTTTTTATGTTATTTTATTAATTACCTGTCCAACATTTAATAAATCATCATACAGCTACAAAAAATTGATAATGACAGTTTTCATTATAAGGTACTTACCAACTCTGTTGTTGGTATCCTTAATTTGTTTTCGTTATTCCTATGATGAAAATCTATCGCCACTATTTTACAGCATAACTTATACACTGGTTATATTTGACGGAACACACAAGCACATAACGTATTACGTCAAACGATAAAATGCGGTAAGAAAATGGAAAACGAAAAAAGAAAACTCAAGACGATTAATTTACGGTGTCAAAAAGCACTGCACTCTCGGCGGTAAATCGAACAGACTTCAGACTTGCGACGACCGACAGGATAGAACGTGCGTGCTGGTGTGTGTATGGAATTCCGGTCGAAAGGATCCCAGCGCGCGTTCGGGCGTCGGCCGCTAGCGACCTTATCCGACCGTGGCCGACCATTGATTTTCTGACCCCGGGCGTGTGCGGCCACCGTGTTTCTCTCACAACACTTCTTTCTCATTCACCCTGAAGGGTGACCCCTCAAAACAGGAGAAGCAAAATTTTCGGCTATACGTTTACTATATACCTTGCCCTTTTTTGGTAGGCGAACGTACATTTTTTAAGAAATATTGTTTCTCTTAGTTCGTACTTTTAAATCTGTGATCGTTAATTTTTTAACGAATCATTCCAATTAACATTAAATTTTACGTAAAGTGTTGCCGTTTTTACAATAAAAGATTTGATAATTAGCAACATGATTCTAACTTTTATAAAGTGAATCAGAAATTAGATGGAGTAACAACACATCTTGGAGCGAAGTGTGTTTTCAAAAAATATTCTAGGGTAGATGAAAATATTATAATAGCAAGACCAATAACACGCGGTCGGATAGGGATCACGCCCCTCTAAACACTAATAAAATAATTATTTATATAGAATACATATTTATTTTAATTGAAAAGGTGGTACAAATATTATCTATATATTACCATTATAATAAAATTATTAAATTTTTTTGTGTAATAATTATAGAAAAAATTTCTTAATTAAGGATAATGATCAATAAATGACAATTATATCATCATATTGTTTTATTATTTACAAATAAAACAATAATTAATTATCCATGAATATCTAATGAACAATTATTTTAAATGATAAAATCCAAGCAAAAAAAAAATTGCAATGACATTTTCGAATATTTATCAAATAATTCTGAACTTTAAAAAAACTACCGAATAGTTTATTTTTAGCAAAAACTATCATATATATAAAAGATACAGAAAGTTAAAAAAATTACCGTATAATTATTACGTAACTATGGAAGAGTATGATTGTCATACCCCCCCATGATATAAATAATTGGAGCAACGATGCAATTTTTTTCGTTTGGAGAAGGAAGTGAAAATTTTTTCATGTATATCCTGCTAAGAAAAAACCTTAATTACGCTACTAAATTCTACTATTTTTTTTTTTAAAGACTAATTGAAAAGATTTAACGAAGAATATTGTTAATTATACATATAATATAAGAAGTGTACTTACAACATAATAAGAAGATAAATGTTAACGAATATTACGTTCCTTCAATGAATTATAATAAAATTAAAAATAGTAAAACTTACCATTTTATTTATTTTAAGAGTGCGATTGATTAGAAAGAACCATAAATTATATAAATGGTCGAAAATTAAAAAGTCCTGGTTCATTTTTCGATTATCTAAAATAACATTTCAGTTTTATCGATATGGTTTGTTTACTGCACAATGAAAATACTCATGAACACCAATGTCTTATTATACATTGATATTCTATATTCTGTGTTTTGTCTAGCATGAAGAAATTGTCTTGTAAAGATATACACCGATAAAGCAGACAGCGCGTTTTCAATTTTAGCTTCGATGCAAAACTGGGAAGGTATAATTTTCACATAATGTAAATTTTTTTTTTATTTACATCCATGAAATTCCCAGTTCTCACTGGACTGAATTTGTTAGTCTATACGTCAAAAGCACTCGATTTTAATCTAGTTTAACTAAGTCACCGAAAAATGAAAAAATCTTCTCAGCTAAAAAAATCTAAAAAAAATCTCAAAATATGGTACTTTAAAAATAGACTTCTTCAACAATTTTTTTATAACTTTTAAAAACACTGATCCCAATGAAATATCATTAAAGTAGACTAATAACAACAGATTTTCTTTAAGTATGTCTTTTGTGAATATTCAAGAAAAACTCAGAGCATAGGAATGGTTTGAAAGTGACCAACAAACATGTAAAGAATTTATTTAGCTAAATTCTTGAAAATGTTTCGGAACGTCTACCCTCTTTTAATTTACATCAATTTTAAGCTTTTGGTATGAATTAACATATTAAAAAATAATTTGTCCTGATTCCGCGTATAATTAAAGAATTATCTTGCAAAGCAATCATTTTATTAACTTACATATTTAATGCCTGCTTACGTATAGAATATGTACCTGTAAATTGGAAAAAAGCACAAGCCATCATGTTATTAAAACCAATAAAGCTGCCTGAGATTACTAGTTCCTCCAGACCGATATCACTTCTTCCTACAATATCAAAACTTTTCGAAAAACTACTTTACATTAGATTGAATCCTATTATTCAAGAACGTCAACTAATTCCTAACCACCAGTTTGGATTTTATACTAAACATTCCACCATAGATCAAGTACATCGCGTTACAAACGTAATTAGTAGAGCTATGGAGGAAAAAAAGTATTGCTAAGGCGTTTTTCTCGACGTTTCTCAAGCCTTTGACCGCGTTTGGCATGAAAGCTTACTATATAAATTGAAAAAGCAGTTGCCTCGTATATGGTGTGGGCTACTAGATTCATACTTAGTAGATAGACAGTTTCGGGTAGGTCACAAAGAAGCTGTATCTGAATAGAAAGGTATTAATGCAGGGGTACCTCAAGGTAGTGTCCTTGGGCCTATGCTTTATCTACTTTATACATCTGATATTTCAACCTACAATAAAACAACAGCTATGTTTGCTGGAGACACAGCTATATTGTCATGTGATAAAGACCTTTCGATCGCCACAAAAAATTTGCAAATAAATGTTGATAGTATCCTTACATGGTCAAAAAGATGGAAGATACTATTAAATAGTACAAAATCAGTACACGTGAACTTTACAAATAGAGTAACAAAGCCCAACCCGATAATGCTTGATGGTAAATTAATCCCACAAGAAAGTCGGCAAAATATCTAGGTATGCATTTAGACTCTAAATTAAACTGGAGTATACACATTAAAATGAAAATAAAACAAAAAAGAAGTAATATGTATTGGTTAATTGGCCGTAGATCACAATTATCAATAGAAAATAAAAGATTACTTTATGTGTCTATCTTAAAATAAAAATATGAACTTACCGCATTCAACTATAGGGCTGCGCTAGCAAGACTTGGATTGATAAAATTCAAACTATGCAAAACATTACTCTCCGTACTATTACCAATGCGTACACGTACGAAAAAAATGACAATATTCATAAGGATATGATGATACCAACCGTCAGAGAAGAAATTCAACGGTATGCCAGAGCACGTGAAAATCGTTTGAAGACCCACGTCAACAAATCAACTGCTTGATTACTCACAAGATGTTAGAAGAATAAAAAAAAAATAAACCATACGACTTATTGTAAATATATATTATTTAATGTAAATTTACTTAAGTTTGGAGACTCTTCACTGGAAGTTTCTCTCCTTCATTGTGTATAATATTTTAACTATACATTTTATGTAATTTTAGATGTAAACTTTTATAAAAATTTTTGATTAAGACCGCAAGGTCGTCTCGAATATATATTACTTGTAATAAAAAAAAAAAAAATTTGTCCTGATAAGTGTTCTATTATAAAAATTAAAAAAAATACTTAAGTTCCAATTTAGTATTTTAAACATATATTATTATTTCGACAATTTATCCTTTGTCAAAAAATTACTACTGAAACCAAATTTTCCACATGTTATTGATATTGTGTATCAGTTTTTTTGTAGTATTCATAAGGATAATTTTTATTAAGTAGCTCGTGTAATTCGTTTGAAAATAATAGATTATTATGCATAAATTTTAATTATATTATGTACTTCACATTGTTTCCCTATGTAGAGTTATAATAATTTATTTGTATTATTCTTTGATATTAATCAAATTTTTTTGTATCATAATTATTTAATTATTTTTAAAACATCATTCCAATAAAAATAATTATCATATTTAAATCAGATTTATTTAAATAATAATACATTTTTATTATATTAAGTACGAAGTGTGTTCAGAAAATAATGAAAATTTTTTAATTTCGTGGGTTTGGAGAGTCTGATTATCAATTTTTTTCATAATGTAGGTACACATGTTTCTGAAGTATGATAAAATTTTCGATTGGATTCAATTTTTACTTTGTTAATGACAGCCGCTAAGGTTAGACGTGTTTTTATGATCACAGCGATTATCGTTTGTGTAAAAAAAATGGATCAAACTATTTGTTTCAAATATTTTGCGTAAAAAATGAAATTAAGTGTGTGAAATGTTAACAAAGGCATGGTTTTCTCATAGTAGACTCGTGAGTAAACAACGGTTTACGAGTGATATAAGCGTTTCTAAGATGGCCGTGAAGACTTTGAAGATGACGAACGCCCTAGCACATAAAAATCCGATGAAAAAGTGAAAGAAATGGTTATTAGCGATCGCCAAATCACAATCAGAGAAGTCGCTGATGATGTTGGCATATCGATTGGCTTATGCCTTGAAATTTATTCGAATGTTTTGGGTACGAAACGCGTAGCTGCAAAATTTGTTCCAAAATTGTTGTATTTTGAACAAAATGACAACTAATGAAAATTGTTCAGGAGTTATTTAATGAAGTCAACGACGATACAGAATTACTGAAATGTGTTATAACAGGTGATGAAACATGGGTTTATGGATACGACGTCGAAACTAAGGCTCAATCATCCCAGTGAAGGCATTTTGGATCGTCAAGACCGAAAAAAGGATCGACAAGTGTGATAGAAAGTAAAGATTATGTTCACTGTGTTCTTCAATTTTAATGGCATAGTGTATCATGAATTCTTACCATGAGATCAAACAGTCAATAAGGAGTACTACCAACAAGTTCATCGCTGTTTTTGTGAAAATATCCGAAAATAAACGCCCAAATTTGTAACAAAACAATTCATGTCTTTTGCACCACGATAATGCACCTGCTCACATTTCATTGTTTGTTAGTGAATTTTTTACCAAAAACAATATTGTAATGATGCCCATGTCTTCATATTCTCCAGACATGACTCTGTGTGATTTTTTTTTATTTCCAAAAATAAAGAGAACCTTAAAGGCCCGTCGTTTTATAAGCATAGAAGACATTAAAAGCACATCGCTGAATGAACGGAAGACTTCCAAAGGTTGAGTTTGAGAAGTATTTCGAGGATTGGAAGAAATGTTAGCACAAGTGCACAATATCTATGGGGATTTTTTTGAAGGCGACAACATTACTGTAGACGAATAAATAAATATTTTTTTCAAAAAACGAAAATTCCCCCTATTTTCTGTATACATTTCGTATGTTACAAAATTATTTGTATTTATCTATAATAATTATATTTGAAAAAATATAAAATAATGATCAGAATAATTTTTTATTTAGATGATTATTCAAATAATATTTTATTCGAATAATGCCCTAATATGTAATCATTGATATGAATTGATTAATTTGTTATATTTGAGGTAAACATTACTTTGACATAATATTACAATAATAAAATTAAAAGTAAATAACTCAATTATATTTTAGTTTATCTATACTAAAGACATATCTTTTCAAAATAATATAATTAAGTAAATTTAAAATGATGTTACAAATTTAAATTTATCTATAATATTTTCCTATTATTACTGTTTATACCGAGTTCTTTAAATACATAGAGTGTCCCACCATGTTTTAAAATCTTTAATAACTTTTTATACATTGAATATTTTGCATTAATATTTAATATATATAAATGAATTATATTGTTTAGTAAGTAAGGAAACGGGTTTCCATTGTTCTTATGGTTTGCAACAATCGACACATTTCTTATTTAATGAACACTCTGTATATATATGTATATAATTTTGCATTACTTTTTTTTTTAATTTTTACAGTTTGGACCACTTTAAAAACATGTGCTTATTACTTATTTATAATAATATAAAATAAATTTTTAACGTAGTCAAAAATAAATAAAAATTCTAATCTCATTGTATCATTAAAAATCACACTAGTTCTAGTTATTTAGACTTTATTTAATCTATCTCTATAATTAAAGTTTATCTATTTAAGCGTAAATAATTTTTATGAAAAAAGTTACCTATTTATAACTAATATTTAGTTTGAAAAATTTCGTTTTCTTGTAGTTTTCTCGATTCAAATTATAATGTTAAAAATCGTAAAACCACACAAAAATCAGACTTTTACAAACTTTAAAAAGCTTATGTAATGTATGACGTTAATATCTACGTTAATAAGATATTTTTTTTATTAAATTTTTTCTTAAAATCAACTAGAAAATCTTTTTTTTTTAGTGAACTTAATTTTTAATAAATTAAAATAAAATCTAGGTTATTTTATTTGTATTGTCTTTAACGTGTAGTGTTTAAAATAACATTGGTTTAATGGAATATCTTTAACGTTTTAAACTTTTTACTTATAATTTAAACAAATTCTTTTAACAACCTCGCTAAATAATCACAATATATTTATCAAGTATAGTAAAATTTTATCAAAAGTATTAAATAATCTTTACTAATGAATAGATTCCATAATTTTTTATTATTTATCGAATTTTATAAAAAAATATCCCATGAATCATTATGGTTCTGGTATTATCAATTACTATGGTTACTATAAAAAAATTATTGTGATTGATAAAAATAAAAATTGTTACAAATCAATTAGGTGCAATATTTTAGATTATGCTGAAATAGAAAACTTTTGACCGCTCCATCATTTCACTAAGTCTCTTGCTTCACTCGCAATTTAACTCCCTTAATTAAACCATTAATCTAATTATATATTAAAAAAAAAATTTTCAAAGAATGGATATTAGTAGATTTTCCTTTTTTTAACAATTTTAAAATGTATAAAATATATATTTTTAACGTTTTTGCTAGTTTAGAAACTTCTGACATATTATTTTATTCGTCAAAAAAATAAAACTTTACAATTGAGAGATATTGCACATATAAAATAATAAAAAATTTATTTTAAAATTAAGTTGTAACTCATAACTGAAAATTTAACTATCTGTGATTACTGTCAACACGGTGATTTCATAAATGAGTAATTCTCAAAAGTTATTGAGGAAACAGTATTTTTCTTATCAAATAAAATTTTATTATCTCAACTAAATTTTAAATGTTTATTATGTTTCGTAGAGTACATTTAAATAACCCGGTATGGCTCAGTATAAGTATAGCTCGACCGTCTTTGATTTGTACTGATAAATCAGGTTGGGGCAAATGTCAAGTTGCTCTCACTTCAAATGACGCCACTGAAATTAATGGATTAACATTTTGAAGTTAAATACATTTTAATTAATTGCGAAAGTTTGGATTGAATACTATAATACTCATATTACATACATTATTTTTCTTATTATTTATTTATTTTGTGATAATTAAATAAAGATTTTATATTTATTAAACTACTTAATGTACATGTAAAGATAGGTTTGTGAGAGGGTTTTAAGAAAAATTGTCTCGTGACACACATTTTTGGAAGTTTTGGAAAAAAAACATTAACCTCATTGATGATATGATGATTCTCGTAAATCATAGATACAACTAGGGGATCTTAGAGACCTCCCTTCAAAAAACCAAATTAGACATCATGTTAACTGTTACATACAAATTTTTTAACGTGGGTTGAGGAGGTTCAATCCTCCATTATAATATTTTTTGATGGAATCAAACTAAATTAAAAATTATCGGTATAAGATACCTTCTCTCACTATATAAATTATCTATGCCTCTTTGTAAATACCTTAAATTTATAGAAGGCTGCTTAAAATCGGTTATGCATTCTAATATTATAAAACTGTTAAATAAAAATTGCACAAAATGTTACTACATTTTTGAAAATATGTTATTATTGGAAATCACATTAAGCTTGCGGAACTTATTGAAAATCAGAAACACTTGTTAATGTTATCCAGTACTTCGCATTTCTCTGTTTTATTGTTCCAACATTGGCATGAGGTGAGATGCCATTCTGGTTCGAAATTCAGAATGAATACGGTGGCCCGCCAATTTTGGATAAATTCTGCTCGGAAGATTGCAAGGAAGATAATTTGAGTATGTGTAGTATGTTAGATTTTTGATAATTCATCCTTAATCCGTTATGGCTTATTTACGTACGTTCAGAATTCTAGGCAGTTATTCCTTCTCTAATGCCGGAATAAATTACGCAGGGGCTTTTTTAATGAAAGATCAACGTTTATGAAAAGCTAGAGAGCATAAGGTATATGTGTCCATGTTCATATGTATAAGCACTAAAGCGGTACATGTAGAAGTTGTTTCAGACTTGTTAACGGTAATTAACAGTAATTCGCATTTCTGTGTTTTGTTGTTCCGACATTGGCATGAGGTGAGATGCCATTCTGGTTCGAAATTCAGAATGAATACGGTGGCCCGCCAATTTTGGATAAATTCTGCTCGGAAGATTGCAAGGAAGATAATTTGAGTATGTGTAGTATGTTAGATTTTTGATAATTCATCCTTAATCCGTTATGGCTTATTTACGTACGTTCAGAATTCTAGGCAGTTATTCCTTCTCTAATGCCGGAATAAATTACGCAGGGGCTTTTTTAATGAAAGATCAACGTTTATGAAAAGCTAGAGAGCATAAGGTATATGTGTCCATGTTCATATGTATAAGCACTAAAGCGGTACATGTAGAAGTTGTTTCAGACTTGTTAACGGCAATTATCAGTAATTCGCATTTCTGTGTTTTGTTGTTCCGACATTGGCATGAGGTGAGATGCCATTCTGGTTCGAAATTCAGAATGAATACGGTGGCCCGCCAATTTTGGATAAATTCTGCTCAGAAGATTGCAAAATTGGCAATAAAAAAAAATTATAAATGAAATCCCATATTTTTAAAACTTATTTAAAGGAGTTGGTATGGTAATAGGGTAACGAGAGCCTTCTTAAATATTCTTTTTTTGTTTACAACTACATAAAAATACACACTAACACATTGCACAACTACTTGGTTCTTTCATCAATTACATTAATTTAATCACTGGTATTTTTATCTTACCATTTATTGTATTCAACTGAACGACCCAGACGACCCCTTCGTCACTAGAGAACATTTTTAATACGCCCAAGATGCCACCGTAAATGGGGGTTGTCTTGCTTGATAATAACCATATCTCCAATGGAATCACCTGTGGACCATCGATTCCTAGTTTAAAGAGAGTTTAAGTATTCATTTAACCACCTCTTCCAGATGGCCTGATAACACTGTTTTAATAAAGTTCATCGTAACGCTAAATCCTTCTTAGTTTCTGGAACTTCCTCTCCGGGTGTAGCTAATAGAGGATACCAAATAAAAAAATGCCCTGGAGTTCTACATTCTACATCATTACTCACTGATTGGGCTCAAAGGGCGTGAGTTAAGTACGGCCTCGACTAGAGTTATTATTGTCACCAATCCCTCGTATACATAAGTTCCTATTGTCTGGAACAGAAGCGACTTCAGTGACTTAACTGCCACTTCGCATAATATTCTGAAGTATGACGTGTTAGGTAAATTGAAATTTCAGTTGCAAGAAATTACATCGAATCAGTAGCTTCGACTTTTAGGGGCGTTAACAAACTGACGTAATAGTTTGTCCGTGACGAAAATATAGTACTGCAATCTGAATAAATTTGGTTCGGCAATCGACTAACTAATCTCTCTAAAGTCGCTAAAAAAACTGCCGTTAACAAGTCTGAAACAACTTCTACATGTACCGCTTTAGTGCTTATACATATGAACATGGACACATATACCTTATGCTCTCTAGCTTTTCATAAACGTTGATCTTTCATTAAAAAAGCCCCTGCGTAATTTATTCCGGCATTAGAGAAGGAATAACTGCCTAGAATTCTGAACGTACGTAAATAAGCCATAACGGATTAAGGATGAATTATCAAAAATCTAACATACTACACATACTCAAATTATCTTCCTTGCAATCTTCCGAGCAGAATTTATCCAAAATTGGCGGGCCACCGTATTCATTCTGAATTTCGAACCAGAATGGCATCTCACCTCATGCCAATGTTGGAACAATAAAACAGAGAAATGCGAAGTACTGGATAACATTAACAAGTGTTTCTGATTTTCAATAAGTTCCGCAAGCTTAATGTGATTTCCAACACGGATAAGATCTAATGAGGGAAAAAGTCTAGCATACAACATTAAAGATATTCTACGTCCTCATTGTAATTCTGCCTGTAAAATATATCAATTGTGCATGCACACACAGCTTAGAGTGAAGTTGTAATTTCATTTTGTGGTGATGTCTTTCCATGGCGTTTTGAAATGAATTGCCACATCCACATAATAACACGTACCAATCGACTATATAACAATAGCCGTTTAAATCAGTCAATCAACGGCGTGCTTATGCTTACTAAGGCAACAACTTTACATTTTACATCTAGTAATTCAGAAACTAATAAGACAGAAAAGGAAGATTGCTATTGATCAAAGGTTTTTGTATAATAATATCAAACTTAGCTGAGATGGTATTACTCCCCTAAAAGTACAACCCGTTGGATTGATATTAGTCCTTACATAACCTCACAGACAATCTAATAACAAATTATGTATGTGATCCGGTTCAACACAAATATAGATCCTAGTACTTATGACCATGGAACGAGACCAAACATAAGTCGTAGATATAGGAAGAAGGAGTAACAAAAACTATTGTATCCGATCTATCCACTAGTCCAAGAATAACGCAGCATATAATATCAAACGGAAAATTGTTGTATGTTTACCATATAACATCATCGCTTTGAATGTAGTACCACATATTATCCTGGGAATTTAAATCTAATAGTTCGTCTAAAAATTTCGTCCATTGTTTAATGATTGAAGTTGACATTTCCTCGTCCTAATCCAAACCACTTCTCTATATATCTAGCATGATTGTTTTTTTTCTAAAATATAACCAGGAAATAAAACCAAGGCGGTCGAACAGACGAGCAGTGACAGACAATATACCACGCTTAATCATAATCACTTTTAGCAATGTCGTAAGAAAATTCTTTACTATACGATAATCAGCACATACCCAACATTTATATTAACTTTCAATTAATAGTCGCCGAAACTAAGTTGAAAGCCAAAGAAAAGAAAATTGTATTTCAACAAATGAATAGTAGACTAATAAATTAAACGCTAATAAAGCAATCAGCAACAGCATGGCTGTTGCTAAAATGAGTCTTAAAAATATAATAGAGACAGGTTTATTCGTAAAGGTACATAAGTGGAAAAAGTCCCTACCCCCTTGAAAATTAATTCTAGGATTACCCTGAATACTACAATAATTTACTGTCAAAATAACATATACTGTCAAAATTATTAATATAAATAATGCACACTTAATTTTAAAATCTTCATTTGGCACATTCAAATTTAAAATATTAACTATATAAAATCTAGCATATTTGTAACTCACTCTAGTAGATTTTACCAAAAATTATGTTTAATGTTGTTGAAGGGAGAGGTCGGGGTATAGTAATAGAAACCTAATTTAATATCAGTGATTATTTTATGTAATTTATAATTTACTTTATTGAGAATATTATATATTGTAACATAATTGAAATAATTCCATTTGTAAACTCAGAAAAATGTATTAAGTTCATAAAATATGTATGCATGAAAAATACAAAAATGTTTTTGCATTGTTTCATAAAAATATTTTGCTTTTAACTACTTATTTTAAACTGATTTTTAATTCTTTATTAAAACTTTTTTGAAAATAATTCAATCAGATAAATTTAATTAGTAACATATAAAATTTTTTGGTTAACTGTAATCCAAATAACTCCATCCCAACGTTTTATATAAATTTTTTTTTGTTCTTCACAGCTCCGGGTCTTGGATAAACCAGATACCAAGATGAACTGGACTATTAGGAAAGTGATATGTGGAGTGGTTTCCTGTTGCCTTCTGCACAGTGGACATGGTGATTTTTGTTACTGTAAAATGTACCATTTAAAATTTAATATTGTAAATATTTATAAAAAAGAAACGTAATTCTAATTATCATTAGTTAAAACCCTGTACGTAATATCTAATGTTATAATGTGTTAAAAATTAGTATCTAGACAAATAATCAAACTAATAAAAATGAAATAAAACTAGCCATTCAATAAAGTAAATAAAATAAAATTTCAATATAATATCATTTAACTTAATACACAACACTTTAAGTACATTACTAAGTACAATAACAAATATTTTTTACTTTTTTGTTAAGAAAATTGTGATTTTCATTTCATAAGATCTAATTAAACAGATAAAAAGTTTATTAATTAGTCACTACAAAGAAATCGATAACTTATTTTTAATATTTTACTTGACTGGAAAATTCAAAACTATCTTTTGTTAAATATGAGTCACAAAGATTTTAGTAAAATATTTACACAACTCAATTTAACTAAATATATAAATAAACATTCAATAAGTTATTATACGAACAAAAATGTCTCATTTCATAAAAATACAATGAAAATAAATAAATACATACTATCAAAACTGTATTACAACTTTTAATTCATTTATTAATAAATAATCTAAGTATTTCCTCAACAAGAATATATTTATGTAAGTTTAAATGATTCTAGCTTCAAGATAAAAAAAAATTTAATTTATATTTAAAAAAAGGCATCATATTAATTTTCTTGTCCAATAAGAACTTTTTGGTATATATCCTTATCTATTAAAAATCTCTTTTAGATTTGCTTTAATATTTTCTATAAAACCAATGCCATGTAAAATTGACTACCATAATGTTTCAGATTTGTTGTTTATTATTATGAGGATTGGTTACAGATTATAAGATTGCTATTTAGCTATAATTTAATTAATGTAAACTATAACTATATATTGATTCCACGTATAACTATGAATTGCATCATAATGGAATCGAAATACATCAATTTCAACTGGTGGATGATGTTGGCGCCATCAAACACATATTAGTTGGCCCCACTGTGTCATGCTATCAAATACACGATGTCAGATGGTGGTCAACATATGTACCGGTGTGATAGTTGAGCCGTAGATCTCGTGATCGTATAGTTATTAAAAGAAATGTATTTGTTATTTTATAAATTGAACTTCTTCCATTTTTATGTTTATGGTTGTTTTATCAAAAGATGATTAATTTTAGTGGCCGCGGTCATTTAATATTGAAACAATTGACACATTTGGTGTTCAGTTATTGAGCTGCCGTACTTTTCGGTAATTTACGATCGTTTTCGCAATTGGCATTACGTCAACACGGGAACGCTTTGATAAATAAATGGGGGTCGCATACAGAGAAGGACCATGTCGGATTGCTATACATATATACGAATATTTATCTCTTGTTTACAATTACTACATATATTATTGTTAAAGTAATTGAATTGATTTGTTTATCTTATTTATTATATGTTTCATTCATTATATAAAGTGGAGATGCCCAATGTTATAAATTATTAAATCATATAAAATATTAGAATAATGTCAAATTGTGTTAGTGTGTTGAGTTTATTGTAGCCAATAAACTACCTTCACTAATAGTTATCTATGGTAAACAACAATTGGTTTTGAATAGTTTTAAAACATAGGTTTACATTCGCAAATTTTAGTAAGGTTTGATATTAAATATTACAAAATTAATATTCTGATTAACTTATAGCTATTGTATTTGGATAATTGATCAAAAATCTAAAAAAAAACTATCAGCCCTAATAGCGCACATTTTATTTGTGAACTTAGTTAGAAATAATTACAATTAAGACTTCTTAATATAAGTGAAAGCTATAGTAACCCACCATGCTATTGGTGGGATTTATCATTTTTATCAGATAACCTCACTTGTTTTTGAAAATAAACAGCTAGGAAATCTATTACTATTATATTAACAAGTTTAACTAGCTTATGCAAATCCTACACGCCCATTTTATTGAATCTAATTATTAGAAGTGCTATAGTTACTATTCAACGAGATATTTTTTTCTTTTTTTTGAAAATTATTTGTCACTATCTTTAAAAATGCGTTTAGGAAGTATTGTTGCTGATTTTACAGCAGAATCTACCCAGGGTCCAATATCTTTTTACAATTGGATTGGCGATTCGTAAGTTATTTATTGCAAATAATAACTGACTTTGATTATCTATGAATTTACAAATAACATTAAATATTATAAATCATTTTAATTATAATTTATTTATTATAACTTGTGCATGTACTTGGCGAAATAAATGACAAGTCTTATAATTTTTGATGATCAATTATATTTAAAAATCAATCGGTTGTATTCTTGGATTAAATTATAGCCTATTTTGTGTAATTTTCTTTTTTAAAATAAAAATTAAATATTTTTTTTTGAGATAGGCTATTTATTTTTACAATTTTAATTGATTAGTCAACTACAAGTTTCAGCAATGCACTCTTCTTAAATGCAATCATCAAAATCAATGAATAATTTTTTTTCTAAAACCAATTGAAATTCCATTTTTGTTACAGTTTGAACCTGAAAATTTAATATTTAAAAAAATAATCTTTTTAAAATTTACAATAAAGGATACTAAAATAATTTTTAATACATGAAATTGTTTATGATAATATAATTCCAAACATGTTCAATTTATTTACTCATTCTAAGTATTTATTATAGGCAGTCCATAGAGTACTTATTTTAATCTTCTTATTGACCTATCATTTATTTTCTCAGAAAGTGTTAAAATTGTGAATAGATAAGCCATCCTAAAAAAATATTAAAATTTTATATTAAAAAAAAAAAAATGTAATTTGATACACTTTTAAAAGTAATAAAAGTTAAACATGTTTTGAGAATCATAAGTTATAAGAGCTATGAGTTAGATCTGTCTACACACTGTTGACTATATAGCAAAATCTTAAGCAAATCAAGTTTAACTAAATTTACAAGAGAAGTACATAACTTCTCTTGTAAAGTTTTCTATTTTTTTTCTGTTAATTTTGATCAATACTATTATAAAATTTTCATGAAATATTTTTCTTATGATAATTTTAAAAGTAAAAAAAAAAATGTGTACTCTTTTTGTTTAAAAATAAGTAAAAATTTTGACTTGTGATGTATTGCCATTAAGCTGATAACATATACTTTATATTTATGTATAACTATAATTATAAAATTATTAGTTATATATAAATTTAAAAAAATAATAGCAAATTGATGACTTTATTTATATAAAATTATCTTAGTTTTTCTGTATGTTTTATTGTTATCACTTATTTTTCTAATTTTTAAATTTGTTTTGTTTATATACAAACGGTTAATTTAAATTTAGTTTATTGTGACTTTTTGAAGTAACAACTACAAATGTGTTGAATTCTTATTCTAATAGTAGTTATGTGTCTATGTAAGTTTATTATTTTAGTTTATAAGTAAAGTAAAAAAAGTATAAGTTTTTGTATTTTTATTTATAGTTGGTGTTTATTTTTCTCACATCCTGCTGATTTTACACCAGTTTGTACTACTGAATTAGGAAAATTGGCTGTCTTAAGTGATGAATTTAAAAAAAGGAATGTCAAACTTTTAGGATTATCATGTGACAAGATAGAAAGTCATTTAAATTGGATTGAGGTATATTCAAACATCATAAAACTATAATTTTACTTTAAATAACAACTAGCATAAACTCGATACAAGTTCAATGTAATTTCCATTATAGTACTTAAACAATATGTACTAATAATATATCATTGAATAAAAAGCAAATTTTAAACTGCAAGATTTGTAAAAAAACAACTTAATATTAAGCAAATGGTAAACTAGAAGTTTATAGTTTTAACAAAATGTTTCCAAAAAAAATTACATATAGGTAAGTTATTAGTGGGAAAAACAGATAGATAAAAAAAGTTGCTGGGTTGGTAAAGTGCCTTTGAACCTTTTTTTCATTAATTTTTAATGATAAACTAAAAATTAATTTTTGATTAAATTGGATTTTATAGGATATCAAATCTTATTGTCATGATATTAAAGGAGAATTTCCATATCCAATAATTGGTGATAGCAAACGTGAATTAGCTGTAAAGTTAAATATGATATCTGAAGAAGATAAAGATAATCTAGATTATGCTATGACCATTCGCTCTCTTTATATAATAGGACCTGATAAGAGAATAAAACTTATGATGATTTACCCAACCAGTACTGGGCGTAATACGCAGTAAGTCTTAACAATTTTAAAAAGTTGTACTTTTTTTTATATCAACTACTTTAAACATATCCAGTTTTATTTGCATTTTTTATTTGTTTAAAGTATTATATTGTGAATTAAACTCATTAATATTTGCAAGTAATCATAGATAGGTATTTAAGAGATGAACATAAATTTGATTATACCAATGAATTGCAATATATGAATCTGTGGATTTATCAAAAATAAATTATAGCTAAAACATAAAATCTAAAATTTGTGCATATTTCAGGGAAATATTGCGTTGCATTGATTCACTTCAACTTGTTCACAAATTAAAAACTGTTGCTACACCAGCAAATTGGGTGGTATGTAGATTTAGAGATTTTTATTATTTTTATACTTGTTATTTTCATTGAAATATTATATATATATTTTAGCCGGGTGAAAAAGTAATGATTTTGCCGTCAGTTAAAGATGAAGATCTAGATGAACTATTTCCAAATGGTCATGATAAGTGTGCAATGCCATCAAAAGTCAACTACTTAAGAACAACTACAGATTATTAAATATAATATTAATTTGTATATCATTATATATTATGATAAAAATGATTAAATAGTTTAATTGTTCCAAATATATTGTAGCATAATCATTTTCATTTAAAAAAAAACTTTGTATTGTACTTTAAAACTTTGAATTTTTTAGTTAAATTACATGTATAATATACAAGGGATTATATTAACTTGTAGCTAATGGATTTATTATAAAGGATCAATTTATAAACATGCTATGTTTATTGTCCTTACATATTGTCTTTTATAAACTTTACGATAAGTTGGGCTTAGACGTTATCAAGATCTTATATTATTATCACAGATAAGATATTATAAGACTGGACAACATGGAAAACCTTTAAGGCTTACTATTATCTATATATTTTTTTCCTCAATTTTATGTTTGGCTTCACTTAACCGTCGTATTTGTTGACCATATACAAAGTATTTAATGCTTTAGTAAATCTGTGGGTAATGGTATGCTTAAAAAACTATACTCAACATAACGATATAAAATGTTAAAGTTAAGAATGATGAATTATTTTTGTATTGTTCATAGTCAATATATAACGGTTTTGCTGTGACCGGAAACTTACTAAATCACACAGATGACCAATTTTATAAAACGATTTTGTGTTAGGTAGTCCATCAATTTCTTCTGGTTGTTTTATTATGGGAATTACAAGTACTTATGCTCAAATTTATACATCAATGAATAAATATTGGTATTAATTTGCTCTGTAACCGTTTTTGGGCTATATATCTATAGATTGGGTACTATAGGCGAATTGTTTTTTTATGTAGTTAGTATTCAAAATAAAATTATTATATTATTTTAACTACAGCTAAATAATTTATTTCAAAAACTAAAGTATAGGATGTGCTATCAGCTCAATAATAAGTTATTTATTTTTATTAAATTTTACAAAAATTTTGAAAATGTTATTGGATTTTTTTTTTAATTTACTTATAGCCTTCAAATGCTAGTTCTTTAGTCTGCTAAAATTTACACCGTGTAAGGTTAATACAAAAAGTAAAAAAGAAAAGGTTATAGTGTTAAGTGATTTCAAAGTATTTATATTACATAGATTTAATTGTATCGTGCGTTTGTAGTAATTAGTTTGATTTAACTTAATGACTCAAGTTCAGTGGTCTTGAAGAAATAAATCATTTCCTCAAAACTGTGTTTCTTGCACCGTTGTTAGGCCGTTTGAAGTGAAATTTTTCTGATGTTTGTATATGTTTAGCGTTGATAATGATAACATTATTCCCAAAATATGATATCGCGATTTTTAAATCATTTAAAACAATTAAATTTAAGTTGAAAAGAGAAATAGTCGAAAAATTACTGTAATTTAAACAATTTATTTTTTACAAATTCTAGATAGATGAGTGGAGTGACTAGAGAAGATAGGATAAGGTACGAACATATAAGAAGTAGTATAGGTGTAGTGTTAATTTTGGATAATATGAGCAAAAATAGACTTGGATGGTTTGGTCATGGTATATGGAGAGAGGAATTGGAAGCTGTAAGAACAGTTATAGAAATGAATGTTGAAGGAAAAAGAAGTAGAGGATGACCAAAAAGGGATGGAGGGATATTATTGAATGCGATATGAGGACGGCTGATGTGAGCGTAGGTGATGTGGGAGATCTTGTCAAATGGAAGTTTAGGATAAGGGTAGCTGATCCCAAGTAGTTGGGATTAAGGCGAGAAAAAAGAAGAAGAGATTTGTTACAATTTCTACAAAGTATAGAAACCCTCTCATCAGAATAGATGCGATTTCGATATGTATGTGTAACTATAATTTTTATAACTTACTGAAACAATTATTAAATGTAATATGATCAGTTAATATTATAAAAAAATCATTAAATTTATTAAAATATAGAAAAAATATTAGTTAATCAACATATCTTACTTAGTATAATATTGAATCAATATTTAACTTATTAAGAAGTTAAAAATACATTAAATTTGAGATATCAGTTAATATTTTTAATTTAATGTATACTCAATATTAGAGTAATTAAGGTAATAAAAGTCCTTTTATTATACATGTTGATAATTATTTTCTCTTGTAATATATTTTTACAAGTTATTGGTCTTTATAAATGCTATAATTTTCCATTACATAACTTACTAGTTGTGAAAATATGTATCTAAAAAATACTTTTAACGTAATCTAAGAACTTGAAAATTGTTTAAAAAAATTACAACAAATGTTAAATTATATAAAAAGTTATAAAGTTGTTAGTTAGATTTGACAAACGGTCATTGTATAAAATGACTAAAACAAAATATGCCAAGTAATTTTTTTTTTTAATTTAAAAAAAATTAACCTAATTTATTAATTATATTTTTGAAAAGTCATTAGATTCGCATAAAAATTCCATTTAACTCCCCAATCCCTAAACACTTATAACTTTTTAAAATTAAAGTCTTATATTTACACTACCCAATTTAGTTTTTGTATTATATTTATGTACAACGATTGCGCATTGCAGTATAACGTCTGGTTTATCTGAGAAATAAATTTTTTTAAATTGCTGCTAAAAATTTGTAGGCAATTTATACATTAACTAGGTATTCTATTACAATGCCAGTATTTCTCGCTTATATAAGCTATACAAGTATGCTAACAATGTTGAAACAAAATGTCTTTATATGATTTTAAATGTTACGAGCTAATTTTCCATGTCAGCTACTTCATTAAAAAAACTACATGTACCTTAAATTACAATTACAATAAACAGCAATAAAATACTGTCACGAATTTTTAGACTAACAAATTATTCAATTCATTTTGAGAATCTAGATTAGTTTAAAATAATCAACTAAATATAAAAATATTTGTATATTTTTATGTTAATCATTTCATTCATTTTTAATTTATATTATGTATTATGCATAGTTATTGGAAAACAGATAATAGATACTTTTTATTTTAAACAGTTTATTCTATCAAATGTGTCTTCTAGATGATCTGAAAACACTAACTCAATAATATTTTAAAGTATAATACAGTATAAATTACGGCTAATAAATACGTATGTTAATACTTTTTTTTACAGAATTTAAATCTTTGGTTACAACATAGCTTCTCATTGTTTGTACTGTATACACATACATTTCAGTAGCAATCAAGACGGTTGATCAGCACAATAGCCCATAAAGAAATTAGACGTGTAATATGTGCAATCCAGCCAATGTGAGTATACAAAATTTTTTATGAAGCGCTTTAGCTTCGATGAGTAACTGAGAAGTTTTTGGTTTTACTATGTTTTCTTTTTATTTATTCATGTAAATACAGTTTTAATATTTTTAAAAGTAATTTATTTATATTTTTTGTTTATTATTATTCTATCTTAATTATAAAAATATTGATAACAATTAATAAACCTTGAATTAAACTTATTATAAAAAAAAAAACAGTAGAACATTTGTAACTTTATAGATTATCTTTTTATTATTTAAAAAATAAATATTTTATTTATGTTGAGTATTCGGTAAATTATCCAAAAGGATTTATTCGGCCTAGGTTTTAATATATTTTAGGGATTTCAGTACAAAACCCGGTTAATCAAAGATATGAATTAATTAAATTATTTTAACAGAAAAAATATTACAAAACCATTGAGAAATACATTTTTAAAGTATATCTAGTTAATTTTGAATAAATTTAAATAGAAATTAAAAAAAAAAAATTGTTTGAGGGTTTCATATGAATACCCTTAGATTTTTTTTTTTTGTTTTAGCATTTTTAATTTTGAAAATTTTTAATAGATTATAGTCCTTGATATAAGCCAATATAATAAAACGAAATTTATTAAAAAATCTTAATTTTTTCGATAAATAGTTTCATTTAACTTGAAAAAATGTATTTGCTATTTAGAAATTCAAGTATCTCACTAATGTTAGACTATTTTCAAAAGACAATCATATGGAATTTAATGAGATTCCTGGACCAAAATCATTACCATTTATCGGAACTTTGTATAAATATATTCCTTTTTTGGGACCTTATAAATTTGACCGATTGCACATGAATGGATTAGCAAAATATCGTCAATATGGTCCTGTTGTTCGAGAAGATATTGTTCCAGGTGTTTCTTTACTGTGGATATTCAAACCAGAAGATATAGAAACTCTTTACAGAAATGAAGGAAGATACCCAGAAAGGCGAAGTCATCTCGCTTTGCAAAAATATAGGTTAGATAAACCTAATGTTTACAGTACTGGGGGTTTACTACCTACGTAAGTATCTTTAATATGTAAATAAATGTAACTGTTTATAGCTATATTCCTATTTTATAGAAATGGTCCTGATTGGTGGAAGATTAGAAAAGCATTTCAGAAACATTTAAGTAAAGTCAAATGCGTTAGACAATATATCAGTAGTTCTGATACTGTTGTTAACCAGTTTATTGAACAAAGGATGAGGTCCAAAAAGGACATTAAAGATTTTACACCAGAACTGTTGAGGTTATTTTTAGAGTGTAAGTATTGAATAAACCATAAATAAATTTCATCCAAAAATATATTAAAAGAAGTATTCTAGACTATATATGGGATTCATTTGAAAAGAACCTATTTACAATAAAAATTAATTAAGATACAGTTTTTTGTCATAACAATATACTTTGGTACCATTATACAGGGTGTTCAGTATTTATATGTAATTTTTTTATATAAATATTACCAATTTTATTTTTATAAATCCAATTTCTATTATCAAAAAAGATTTATTCTGTTTTTTTTATAGTGACTTATTTTATTGCGTTTGATGAAAGGCTTCAAGGTTTTAATGACCATGAATGGAAAACAAATTCAGATAGCTCAAATCTAATTAATGCTGCTCAGAAAATCAATAGTGCTATTCTTAAAACTGATAATGGACCACAACTTTGGAAAAAATTTGATACGCCAATGTATAATAACATTAAAAAAGGACATGAGTATATTGAAAAGTAACTATTTAATTATTTCATAAAGAGTGTTCATTAAGTAAGGAAACAGATCAGTTGTTACAAAAAATGATAACAATAGAAACCAGTTTTTTTACTTACTCAACACTGCTTAACTAAACCCTGCAAACTAAGGGATACTTATTTCAAAAAGCTGTTGATCTAGGTAAAATAGTGTTGTCATAGGTAATTTGTGCTGAAATATGTGTTGGATAAGAGAAATTGAAAACTTGCTTAAAATATTATTATGTTGTTAGTATATTTATTATTATTCTTTCTTTTTTTTTTTTGCTTTTAGCCCCATTAAGGACCATAGCTACTTTTCTCAAAAAAGGAGGTTTTCTTAACGATTGATTCTTTTGACGGATGGTTAGTCCGTCACTGGAGAGTATTTATTTTATTAAATAAGAATATGCGCAAGAATACATATTTTTTTTTTGTATTATAAAAATAAAAATCTTTGGAGTTATTGCCCGTTTGGTTATTTAAATTCGTGGTTTTAACTCGCATCCAATAATTTAAACATACTTTAAGTGAACTAAGAAAATTATAAAAAGAAAAGATCTAAAATAATCAATAAATCATTTAAAAGATGACAGGGTAAACTTTTAAAATATTTTTATGTATAGTGTTAATATGAGTTGCAAGTGCGCTTTTTGACGGCCTACAACAACGTGGTTTGCCGCTTGCATAATGACTAGCTATGATAATTAGGGTCGCCACCACCTAGGCGAGGTTTCAAAAAGAAACATGTGCACTCTAGCACTGTCAAAGACAGAAAAAGGGAGATAAAGAGCCAACACCGATCTAACGGAAAATTTCAAATCGATTACGGGAAGGGGGTATATTTTTGAATCATCCGTTAACAAACGTATACGTTCGGATTTTATTTTACATTGATTTATATGACACGTCATGAACACGTTCGGAACGTATAAAATATCGAACGGACTATTGTTTAGAACAATAGGAAAATTCGTTTACATTGAATGTTAGGAACCATCAAATAGCGAATGGCGAGTCATTCATAACACTAAAAAGGTTTGACCCTTATACTTACCTTTTAGCTAAACATAATTACCTAAAATATAATTTTAAATTAACATTGTATTTAATTATCTATTATATTAATTAATAATATAAAAATAAATAAATAAAATAAAATTATAATATATGTAACACTTTATTTTCGAAAATTTAAGTATTGTTGTCTTAAGTACATTAATAATTTTTAATTTAACATGTATGCAATTGTACATATATTTTTTTTTAGAATTCGTATAATTAAATTATTTATATAATTTTGGCGAATTACTTAAACTGAATTCACATCGAGTGAATTAAATTAACAACAAATTATAAATGCGTATGTGTTGGTGATAAATTATTGTTATTAAAAAGTAATATATATTAATTAAAAATAAAGTTGTATAAATTTAAAATTTAAAATATTTATTTATATTAGTACAATAAATTGCAAACAATCGTGAAACATAAACGTTCATCGAACAATACCTAGAAGGCCATATACCTAATAGAACAATAGAATCCGTTTAACGAACGCATACGTTCGACGAACTGGCGATTCAAAAATAGGCCCCCAGGTGTTTTTAGGAGTGATCAATACCGATGAACAATTTGATTTTAATTATATTTATTTTCTTTTGTCACCTTATCTAGTGTTCAGCGATAAAAATGAATTGTTGACATCGTTGGGTCAGAAAAAGGATTATTCGCGGATTTGGTTATGCGATAAAAAAATAAATAAGTAGATATAACAAAAAATGATTAACGGTCCACCTTAGAATTTGTGACGTTCCATAGTGTATTATTGTGTATATGAGGATAACTGATGTGAGCGTAGATAATGTGGGAGATTGTGTTAACTGGAAGTTTAAGATAAGGGGGCCGACCCCAGTTAGTTGAGAAAAAAGAAGAAGAAGAGTTTTGTTATAAGTTTATCATGTTTAATTAAAATCTAGTTAAGAAATCCTTGTGTCTAAACAAATTTAAGTTTTATCCTTTGTAATCTACAGAGGATTTAAATTAAGCTTAAATAGGATTGATGAGTGATTTTTAAAAATTAACGAATTAAAATCATATTTTTTATATTTTGTTTAAGTATTTGCCTTTATTTGAGTATATATATTTTTTTAAATCTGACCATTCTGAGCCACAGGAAAGGATTCAAAATAGCAACTTTTGCATAAAACTTAAACTTTTTCAATTTAAGTTCCCGAAATACTGCGTCCTGTCAATACTTGTAAAATTAAAATGTTGTGTTATATACTATAAATTAAAAAAAAAATGTTTGTGCCGACGACTTATCTTCTACGTGCAAATAGCTGCCGTAGTAAGAATCATGCTATTTTTGTGTTAACATTTTTGATTTTATATCTTCTATGTGCAAATGGCCATTGAAGTTAAACAAATTTATTAAATATTTAATAAATAAATTTAAACTCATTTATTATACTAGTGTAACATAAAACTTGTAATTAGGATATAAATAAAGGAGTTCGAGTTCATTTTACTTTTGGAATATTCCATCAATTTCTTACAATTAAACACTACTATCTAGAGATATCTAGAGATTTTGCATAGAAACGTTTCTTATAATTATGATTTTAATTACTGTCAGATATCGTCTATACTTATCCCAACTATTCCAAGTTTATCCTGTACTATCGTGTTTTTTATTTTTTTAGAATTGCTCTACGAGTAATAAAGAAAAAATTGTCGAATTCGAGTAGGGAAACTTCAGAATCCAAAATTAACGTGTCATTATTAGATGAATATCTTCGTTCAGATGAAACAAATGTCAAAGATGTGGTGGGCATGACTGTAGACATATTGTTAGCAGGAATCGACACGGTAAAGATAAAACTATTCTTTAGTATTCTTTTTACTAAGTTTGATAAACCCAAATAGGTTACATATTCGTGTTGTTTCGCTTTATATCACTTGGCGAACAATTTGAATGCACAAAATCAAATGTATGAGGAAGTATGCTCGCTTTTACCAAATTTTAATACAAAAATTACTGAAGAAATTATTGAACGAGCTATATTTACAAAAGCTGTAATCAAAGAGACATTTCGGTTAAATCCTATATCAGTAGGTGTTGGAAGAATATTGCCCGTCGAATGTGTATTTTCTGGATATAAAGTACCACCAGGTGTAAGTTTATTTTAAAATATAATATAAAATAATATAATTATTTACAAGAGGTGAATTAAATATGTGGCTATTTTCCAATAGCTTAGATGTTACTGTTCGAATTTTTTTAGTAGAGCATAAACAAAATTGAATTAAAATGATGTTTTAGCTTATAATTGACATATTTAAAAAACAAAGAAAAAACCTCAATAAAATTGAATTGTATTTTTTTGGCATATGATAAGGAACATCTTTCTGTATGTAAACTATAAAAATCCTACTTTGCGTATATCAGTTTTTGGATATTAGTTTTAAAAATATTTATACTTTTATTGTTTTGATTAAATATTAAATAATAAAAAAAACTATGATTTATAAAAAATTATAATAATTTAGACTGTAGTTGTAACCCAGAATCAAGTCACTTGTCGAATGGAGGAATATTTTTATGAGCCAAATACATNTCACTTGTCGAATGGAGGAATATTTTTATGAGCCAAATACATTTTTACCCAATAGATGGATAAAAGACAAAATCGAATATACGCCAGTTAGTCCATTTCTTGTACTTCCCTTTGGTCATGGACCTAGGACATGTATTGCTAGACGTCTAGCAGAACAATTTCTTCAAATTGTACTTATAAAAGTAAGATGATAATAAAACTTATATTTTTAAAATTAATCTATGTTGTCAAAACTATTTAGATTGTTAGAAATTTTGCTCTGACATGGATTGGGCCAAGCTTAGATAGTAAATCATTACTCATTAACAAACCAGATGGTCCAATTCAACTTCGACTTCAAACAAGATCTACTTAAAAAATTTTATAAAAAATATAATTTATTTAATTAATAAAAATTATTGGAATGAAGTGTAATTAATATAAAGCTTTAAAAAACTTTTATTAGAATTAAATTTCCAATACTTAATTTAGCCAAAGAAATAAATATAAATATTTAATAATAATATAAATATTATATGTAGTCCTAAACATATTATTAATCAAATATAAAAATTGCGCATAAAAATGTTACTGTCTAAGACTAATTATCGTGACTCAAAAAAAAAATATCATAGCAAAAACAATACTTTTTTACCTATTCTATCGAAATTAAAAATGTAATGAAAATAAAAATTATTAAGTTTGTAGCATAGGATTACATATTCCGAATACACTCTATTCGGTTCAACATTAAAATAATCTAAATTTAATGGTATTTTATTAAGAATAATTAGTGACTAAATAAATACAGTAATATATTTATGGCTAAAAAAACAAACAAAATATGATAGTAGATACAAGCTAAGAACTATTATGAATTAATTCATTAACATATTTTTATATTGAAATAATCCAAAAATTGTATGTTTTGGATATGATGGAGGTTCTAAAAGTTTTGAAAAGGAGACATTTATGTCCATGAGAAGTTTGGCGAATAATGAGTAAAACTATTGAATGGTTGACTAAATTCATGTTTATATTTAATTTTTCCTTCATTATGCTTACACGGTTTCATATGAAGGACACCTTGATGACCGCTTAATNAAACAAAATATGATAGTAGATACAAGCTAAGAACTATTATGAATTAATTCATTAACATATTTTTATATTGAAATAATCCAAAAATTGTATGTTTTGGATATGATGGAGGTTCTAAAAGTTTTGAAAAGGAGACATTTATGTCCATGAGAAGTTTGGCGAATAATGAGTAAAACTATTGAATGGTTGACTAAATTCATGTTTATATTTAATTTTTCCTTCATTATGCTTACACGGTTTCATATGAAGGACACCTTGATGACCGCTTAATAAATTATTATTATTANATATAATGGTTTATAACCAACTGTATGTGATTGAATCACACTACTTAATGTTAAACTTGATGGAGGCTTAATTAAACCTTGAAATTTCCCAGATTGAGGTTTGATAATACTACTCCATACTACATTTGTAGGCGAATACATAAGACTGTTATGTGGCTTTGTAAAATCAAAAGAAGGCTTAGTTATACCTCCCCAAGTTACGCTTGTTAATTGATTAGAAGAGCCTTGTATTGGTTTTACTAGTCCAAAAAAGGGTTTATGAATGCTATCTAATGTTATACTAGATACTTGATTTGAAATGGTGTGTCCTGGTTTTGGTTTTGATTGAGTGTTTTCTTTACAAGGTTTCGGTTTTGCAATTCCTTGTACTGATTGAACTTGATTTATAGAAGGTTTAAAACCAGTAAACCAAGCTAAACTTGAAAGACTTACTGAACCATGATGAGGTTTATAAGCACCACCAAATGAAACAACTGAAGGACTTAATGAACCGACAACTGAACCATGATGAGGTTTATGAGCACCACCAATTGAAACAATTGAAGGACTTAATGAACCGACCACTGAACCATGATGAGGTTTATAAGCACCACCAAATGAAACAACTGAAGGACTTAATGAACCGACAACTGATCCATGATGAGGTTTATGAGCAACACCAATTGAAACAATTGAAGGACTTAATGAACCGACCACTGAACCATGATGAGGTTTAT